>NW_026576142.1:117500-183267 GCF_028641065.1 Leucoraja erinaceus | reverse complement strand
TTGAAACATATAAGATGTTTCAATATTCAACTGGGGCGCTGTCCTGTGCACGGCTGCCCAGCCAGCAGCTGTCTGTCTCTTCATCTTTTTATTTTTTATTTTAGTTAGTTAAGTGTTTTGTTTGGAGGTCTAGACTTTTTTTATGTGGGGGGGGAAAGGGGGAAACTACCTTTCAGGGTCCCTACCTGGTCGGAGAGGCAGCTTTTCTCCGGGCTGCAACTTCGACCCGTCCTCGCGGCCTACCAGCGGGCCTGGAGCGGCGCTTCCTGTCGGGGACCGCCTAGAACCTCGGCTTCGGTGGCGGCACAGCGCTGGAGCGCTATCGCGGAGCATGCGGTGCCTTGCCCGGGTCGCCGCGCTGGAGCTCCGGTGAGCTGAAGACCGCTGGGGAAAACATCGCGGAGCTGCGGGACTGTGGAGCGGCCAGCTGCGGTGCTGAACTTAACATCGGGAGCCTGGGATCTCATGATGAGTTCACCAGTTGTGGAACTCCAACTGGTGCGGCCTTGTCGGCTTCGGAAGCCACGGCCACCAGTGCGAAAGCGGCCATTCCAGGGTTCCCAGGCCACTGGGAGGATTCTCCCGACGCCGGAGTACCATCACCCGGCGAGAACGGCCAGGAACGTCGTGCCTCTGTAGAGGCAACTGCGGAGGCCTCAATAGGCCCGACTATGGGTGAACTGGGGTTGGGGACTGGACTTTGTGCCTTCCCTCATGGTGGGAGCCATTGTGGGGGGATGTTCTATGTGTTTAAGACTCTCATTGGCGTTATGTCTGTAATCTTTTTTTATGTGCTGCAAAATGGCAAAAAGCATTTCACTTCACTACACCTGGGTGTATGTGAATGTGACTAATAAAATACCTTTGATACATTTGATTATCAAGGGTTTGGACAATCTAGAGGCAGGAAACATGTTCCCGATGTTGGGGGTGTCCTGAACCAGGGTTCACAGTTTAAGAATAAGGGATGAGCCATTTAGAATGGAGACAAGGGGTCAAATAAGGGGTGAGCCATTTAGAATGGACACTTTTTCACGAGATGAGAAGAACTTTTTTTCACACAGAGAGTGGTGAATCTCTGGAACTCTCTGCCACAGAGGGTAGTTGAGGCCAGTTCATTGGCTATATTTAAGAGGGAGTTAGATGTGGCCCTTGTGGCTAAGTGGATCAGGGGGTATGGAGAGAAGGCAGGTACGGGATACTGAGTTGGATGATCAGCCATGATCATATTGAATGGCGGTGCAGGCTCGAAGGGCCGAATGGCCTACTCCTGCACCTAATTTCTATGTTTCTATGTTTTTCACACAGAGAGTTGTGAGTCTGTGGAATTCTCTGCCTCAGAGGGCGGTGGAGGACGGTTCACTGGATACTTTCAAGAGAGAGCTAGATAAGACTCTTAATGATAGCGGTCAGGGGATATGGGGAGAAAGCAGGAACGGGGTACTGATTGGGGATGATCAGCCATGATCACATTGAATGGCGGTGCTGGCTTGAAGGGCCAAATGGCCGACTCCTGTGTTCTCACTAGGGCCCTGTACAACGCAGTTCTTTCGTACTAGAGTATTCCTTTCCAGTACAACATCCCAGTTTTTGTATTCTAACCCTCTCAGAATAAATGTTAGCAATGCATCTGACTTCCTGACTACCGATTCGAGTTGCAAATTAATTTTTTGGGAGTTAACATCTTGTAAACAAATGTTGGCCGGTGATTTCTGCCCTGAAGATTGTTTATTGTTGCTGTAAGACATGTGTCTAGAACTGGAAATGTCATTCTATTCCAGTAGCCGTGCCTAAATACAGAGTAGTGTGACAGATAGCTTACTATTTTGCTGCACTGGGTTGGATGTTGGGAAGTTTGTAACACTTGTCTACTGACAAAGATCGTGCTGAAAATCCCTGAGTAGGTGACGATCGATCACAACTGCTCCTTCATTGTGATCATGGCTGATTGTTCCCAATCAATAACTCGTGCCTGCCTTCTCCCCACATCCCTTGACTCCACTAGCCCCTACAGCTCTATCTAACTCTCTCTGAAATCCATCCAGTGATTTGGCCTCCACTGCCCTCTGTGACAGGGAATTCCACAAATCCACAACTCTCTGGGTGAAGAAGTTTTTTCTCACCTCAGTCTTAAATGGCCTCCCCTTTATTCTAAGACCGTGACCCCTGGTTCTGGACTCGCCCAACATTGGGAACAAGAAGAAGAATTAAGAATCAAGAGAGTTTATTGTCATGTGTCCCAGATAGGACAATGAAATTCTTGCTTTGCTTCATCACAACAGAATATAGTCGGCATAAATAAATACAGAACAGAACAGATCAGTGTGTCCATATACCAATGAATATATATATATACACACACATAAATAAACAGATAAAGGGCAATAGGCTATTAATGATCAGAGTTTTGTTTGAGGAGTTTAATAGCCTGATGTATGTGAGGAAGGAGCTGTTCCTGAACCTGGATGTTGCAGATTTCAGGCTGCTGCACCTTCTACCTGAAGATAGCGGGTAGATGAGTGAGTGGCCAGGATGGTGTGGATCCTTGATGATGCTGGTAGCCTTTTTGAGGCAGCGACTGCGATAGGTCCCCTCGATGGTAGGGAGGTCAGAACCGATGATGGACTGGGCAGTGTTTACTACTTTTTGCAGTTTTTTCCGCTCCTGGACGTTCAAGTTGCCGAACCAAGCCACGATGCAACCAGTCAGCATGCTCTCTACTGTGCACCTGTAGAAGTTCGAGAGAGTCCTCCTTGACAAACCGACTCACCGTAATCTTCTCAGGAAGTAGAGGCGCTGATGAGCTTTCTTTATAATTGCATCAGTGTTCTCGGATCAGGAGAGATCTTCAGGGATATGCACGCCCAGGAATTTGAAGCTCTTGACACTCTCCTCGATCGACCCGTTAATATAAACGGGACTATAGGTCCCCATCCTACCATTTTTCCTGCATCTAGCTTGTCCAATCCTTTTATAATTCTATATTTTTCTGTAAGATACCCTCTCATCCTTCTAAACTCCAGTGAATACAAGCCTAGTCTTTTCAATCTTTCATGATATGGCAGTCCCACCACCCCAGGGAACAATCTCGTGAACCTACGCTGCACTGCCTCAAACACAAGGACTTCCTTCCTCAAATTAGGAGAACAAAACTGTACACAATACTCCAGATGTGGTCTCACCAGAGCCCTATACAACTGCAGAAGAACCTCTTTACTCCAATACTGAAATCCTCTTGTTATGAAGGCCAACATTCATAACATTCGGTGGGCGGCGCGGCTCTGGCCAGCAGCGGCCTCTGCAGCCTGTCCGCGTTTTTATTATTTTTTGTCTGTGTTTTTATGTAGTTTTTGTTATTTTATGTTGGGGTGTGTGTGTGGGGGGATGGGGGTCGGGTGGGAGGGGGGGGGAAACTCTTGAATCTCTCCCTGCACTGGAGACCCGACCTTTTCTCGTCGGGTCTCAGGTGTCGTTGAGGCCGCAACGAGGAGCGGCCTCCAACGGGAAGAAGCCGGGGACTCTGGTGCCGACTCACCGTTGCCGTCGCGGAGCTGGCCGAGACCGGAGCGGGTGGAGCGGTGGAGGAGCGCTGCCGCTGCTGCTGCTGCTGCTGCTGCCGATGCCGCTGCTGCTGCTGAGTCGGAGGCTGCTACTGCGGGTGCGGGTCTGCGGACAGCGGCGCCGGGAGCCCGCGGCTCCCTGGAGGGAGACCGCTTTTCGGGGCTCCTGCAACGGCGAATTCTCCCGCCCGTGTTGCGGGGTCGAAGAGCTCCTGGAGCGGGGCCTAACACCATTGCCCCGCGCGGCTGGAACGGCCGCGGGACTTTGCGAGCGCACACCGGGGGCTCCAACACCAAGACCCGGTGTGCGACCTCGCACCACCCGGCGTGGCTTCAATGGCCGCGGGACAATCGCCATCGCCAGCAGGGGGCTTTGACTTTGACTCTGACATCGGGGGGGGGGGGGAGAGTGCAGTGGAGAGATAAGTTTTTTTGGCCTTCCATCACAGTTATGTGATGGATGTTTATGTTAAATGTAATTATGTTGTGTCTGGGGTCTATTTGTGTGTAATGTATGGCTGCAGAAACGGCATTTCGTTTGGACCTCCAGGGGTCCAAATGACAATTAAATTGACTCTTGACTCTCTTCAAGAGTCAAGAGTCAAGAGTCAATTTAATTGTCATTTGGACCCCTAGAGGTCCAAACGAAATGCCGTTTCTGCAGCCATACATTACACACAAACTTATCTCTTGAATATTCCATTAGCTTTCTTCACTGCCTGCTGTACCTGGACGCCACCTTTCAGTGACCGGTGTACAAGGACACCCAGATCTCGCTGTACCTCCCCCTTACCTAACCTGACCTAATTGAGATAATGATCTGACCCCTTGTTTTTGCCACCAGAGTGGGTAACCTCACATTTATCTGTATTATACTGCATCTGCCACGCATCTGCCCACTCACTCAACCTGTCCAGGTCACCCTGCAACCTCCTAACATCCTGTTCACAGTTCACACTGCCACCCAGCTTTGTGTCATCCGCAAACTTGCTAGTGTTGCTCCTAATTCCCTCTTCCAAATCATTAATATATATGGTAAACAGTTGCGGCCCCAACACCGAGCCTTGCGGCACTCCACTCGCCACTGCCTGCCATTCTGAAAAGGACCCGTTCCCTCCTACTCTTTGCTTCCGGTCTGCCAACCAATTTTCTATCCACGTCAACACCCTACCCCTAATACCATGTGCTCTAATTTTAGTCACCAGTCTCCCGTGCGGGACCTTATCAAAGGCTTTCTGAAAGTCTAGATACACTACATCCACTGGCTCCCCTTCATCCATTTTACTTGTCACATCCTCAATAAATTCCAGAAGATTAGACAAGCATGAAGAAGGGTCTCGAACCGAAACATCACCCATTCCTTCTCTCCAGAGATGCTGCTGCTGTCCCGTTCAGTTACTCCAGCATTTTATGTCTATATTCGGTGTAAACCAGCATCTGCAGTTCCTTCCTACAGAAATTTCACTGTATCTAGGTAACTGTGATAATAAAGTACTGTTGTTCATTGAGTTGCCAGCAGGTGTCGCGTGTACCAAGCGAGTTACAGTGTAAAGCAGTGTTTAAGAGGGAACTGCAGATGCTGGAGAATCGAAGGTTACACAAAAAAGCTGGAGAAACTCAGCGGGTGCAGCAGCATCTATGGAGCGAAGGAGATAGGCAACGTTTCGGGCCGAAACCCTTCTTCAGACTGATCGGGGGCGGGGGTGGGTGGGGACAAGAAAGGGAAAAGGAGGAGTAGCCAGAAGGCTGGGGGATGGGAGGAGACAGCAGGGGGGCTAAGGAAGGGGAGGAGACAGCAAGGTCTAACAAAATTGGGAGAATTCGATGTTCATGCCCCCGGGGTGCAGACTCCCCAAACGGAATATGAGGTGCTGTTCCTCCAATTTCCGGTGCTGCTCGCTGTGGCCATGGAGGAGACCCAGGACAGAGAGGTCGGAGGCGGAGTGGGAGGGGGAGTTGAAGTGCTGAGCCACCGGGAGGTCAGCTTGGTTATTGCGGACCGAGCGGAGGTGTTCGGCGAAACGATCGCCCAACCTCCGCTTGGTCTCACCGATATAGATCTGCTGACATCTAGAGCAGCGGACGCAATAGATGAGGTTGGAAGAGATGCAGGTAAACTCTGTCGCACCTGGAACGATTGCTTGGGTACAGTTAGTTTGCATGTATCATTTAAAAATAAATTGGATAGGCATATGGATGAGAAGGGAATGGAGGGTTATGGTATGAGTGCAGGCAGGTGGGACTAAGGGGAAACAAGTTGTTCGGCACGGACTTGTAGGGCCGAGATGGCCTGTTTCCGTGCTGTAATTGTTATATGGTTATATGGTTATCCAGTCAAAGAACAGACGATACATGGATAACAGACCACAGGAATATAGACTATACATGAATCATGGACTGTACATGAATACACAGACGTACACGATTAACAGACTTTAGTTTAGTTTAGTTTAGTTTAGTTTATTGTCACTTTTACCGAGGTAGAATGAAAAGCTTTTGTTGCGTGCTAACCAGTCAGCGGAAAGACAATACATGATTACAATCCATCCATCCTCAGTGTACAGATACATGATAAAGTGAATAACGTCATTGACTTTCAGTAGAAACATAGAAAAATAGTTGCAGGAGTAGGCCATTCGGCCCTTCGCTCCAGCACCGCCATTCAATATAATCATGGATGATCTTCTAAAATCAGTACCCCGTTCCTGCTTTTTCCCCATATCCCTTGATTCCTTTTTCCCAAAGAGCTAAATCTAAGTCTCTCTTCAATCCATCCAGAGAATCGGCCTCCAGTGCCTTCTGTGGCAGAAAATTCCACAGATTCACAATTCTCTGGGTGAAAACGGTTTTCCTCATCTCAGACCTAAATGGTTTACCCCTTACTCTTAAGCTGTGACCCCCCCTTGTTCTGGACTTCCCCAACATCGGAAACAATTTTCCTGCATCTAGCCTGTCCAATCCTTTAAGAATCTTACATGTTTATTTTTGACATGCCCAGTCAACCCAAACTTTCATCATGTGAGCAAGATAAAGTCAGTCAAGTCTGATCAAAAATAATCTCATGGTGTCCAATGAGAAAGATGGTAGCTCAGCATAGCTCTCTCGTGTTTCAGTTGCCTGATAACAACAGGGAATAAACTGTCCCTGAATCTGGAGAGATTTGTGCATGATACATAGACAATAGGTGCAGGAGTAGGCCATTCGGCCCTTCGAGCCAGCACAGCCATTCAATGTGATCATGGCCGATCATCCACAATCAGTACCCCATTCCTGCCTTCTCACCATATCCCTTGATTCCGCTAGTCCTAAGAGCTCTAACTCTCTCTTGAAAGCAGCCAGCGAATTGGCCTCCAGTGCCTTCTGAGGCAGAGAATTCCACAAATTCAAAACTCTCTGGAAGAAAACGCTTTTCCTCATCTCAGTTCTAAATGCCCTACCCCTTATTCTTTAAACTGTGGCCCCTGGATCTGGGCTCTCCCAACATCGGGAACAATTTTCCTGCATCTAACGAGTCCAATCCCTTAATGAATATTTTATAGAAACTTACAAAATTCTTAAGGGGTTGGACAGGTTAGATGCAGGAAGATTGTTCCCGATGTTAGGGAAGTCCAGGACGAGGGGTCACAGCTTAAGGATAAGGGGGAAATCCTTTAAAACCGAGATGAGAAGAACTATTTTCACACAGAGAGTGGTGAATCTCTGGAACTCTCTGCCACAGAGGGTAGTTGAGGCCAGTTCATTGGCTATATTTAAGAGGGAGTTAGATGTGGCCCTTGTGGCTAAGGGGATCAGGGGGTATGGAGAGAAGGCAGGTACGGGATACTGAGTTGGATGATCAGCCATGATCATATTGAATGGTGGTGCAGGCTCGAAGGGCCGAATGGCCTACTCCTGCACCTAATTTCTATGTTTCTATGTTTCTATAAAACAACTCTACCGCTGCGCCACCGTGCCGCTCCTGCCACCAATCTTTCATTGGTGAGGTGAGGGAGGATGGATCCCGGGTGGATGGTATCGGGATCGATGTGTCGGTGGAGTGGGCCGCTGGAGGCCTTGCAGCAGCCTGGGGCTTGCCTGGATCGGGAAACTGTTGAGAGAGATCAAGCACGTGGATCAGTGGAGGTCCGCAGCGACATGGAAGGGAGAAGCGGTGGTAGAGGCCACCGACAACATTAGTGTGGCCAGGCCGACCCTGCAATGTCACAAGATCAACGGCCCTTTATGGCCAAGTCAAGACTACATTTATATCACCTTCAGACTTGAATCACATGAAATGGCACCAATACATGGCAACTCTTGTACACTGTCTCAGTGAACTGTTCAAATACACAGGGTCATACAGCTTGGAAACAGGCCCTTTGACACAACTTGATAAAAGGGAGTTAGATGTGGCCCTTGTGGCTAAGGGGATCAGGGGGTATGGAGAGAAGGCAGGTACGGGATACTGAGTTGGATGATCAGCCATGATCATATTGAATGGCGGTGCAGGCTCGAAGGGCCGAATGGCCTACTCCTGCACCTAATTTCTATGTTTCTATGTTTCTATGTTTGCTCATGCTGACCAACATGTCCCATCTACACTAGTCCCACCTGCTCACATTTGGCCCATATCCCTCTATACCTACCTTATCCATGTACCTTTCTAAATGTTATCATGGTACTAGCCTCAAATACCTCCTCTGGCAGTTCGTTACATACACCCTTTGTGTAAAAACATTGCCCCTCAGGTTCCTTATAAACCTTCCCAACCCCCCCCCCCCCCCACCCCCTTCTCACCTTAAACTTATGTCCTCTGGTTCTCGATTCCCATAATCTGGGTAAAAGGCTGGGAATTTACCCCATCTAATCCTTTCACAATTTTGTACACCTCCATAAGATCACCCCTCATCCTCCTGCTCCCTGTCCCAGTTTGCTCAACCTCTCCCTTTAGCTCAGGCTCTCAAGTCCTGCCAACATCCTCGTAAATCTTCTCTGCACCTTTCCGAGATTAAAGTACACGTAGTTATAAATCCATCGTGTAGGGGGCGCTGCCCAGGCAGCAGCCATGTCAGCAGCGCGTTAGTTTTTTCAACTTTTTTAATTTTTTTACTATGTTTTAAAGTATGTTTGGTGTTTCTCGGTGTGTTTTGTGTGGGGGGTGGTGTGAGGGGGTAAGGGGGAAACCGTTTCTGCCGCCTCCTCCATGGAGAGGCAACTTTTTCCAGGTCGCCTCCTCCGTGGTCTAACATCAAGGATCGGCGCGGCCTTTCCCGGAGACGCGCTCGGGGCTTCAGCGGCGGGCGCAGCGTGGACTCTCGTTGTGGAGCGGGTGAGCACTCGCTGGGGCTCGCTGGAGGGGAGCGCTCCGTTTCGCTGCCCGGGGCAGCCGGCAGCCTGAAGTCGCGGTCTGCAGAGCTCCAGCTGGTGCGGCGTCTACAGCTCGGGATCCCTCGTGGGGGACCCGGGGGGAGAAGAAGAAGCCACTACTGCCGGCCCACGTCCAACTTCTACCACGGGTCCGGCATGGACTTACCATCACCCCTGGAGGGGAGCTTCGACTATCGGCCCTGTGGTCTGCGGTGCTTCTGGCTGCGGCGGAAACTTTAAATCTCGACCGCCGGCCTGCGGCCTGCACCAACTTAAAGCCACGGTCTCCAGTGAGGAAGAGCAGATCCTGGACTGACTCTGGACTCTGGTCCTGTCCATAGGGGGGAAATGGAGAAGGACTGGCCAAATTTTGTGCCTTCCACCCCAGTGATGAATGCTGTGGTGGATGCTTGTGTTATTATTGTGGTTGTGTGTTCTTTATTATTGTACCGCTGCAGACAACCCAAATTCCACTGACCCAGGTTGTGTGACAAATAAATTCTATTCTAATTCTATTCTATTCTATGTGCAGGAAGGAACTGCAGATGCTGATTTATACCGAATGTGGACACTGGAGTAATTCTGTTGGTCAGGCAGCATCGCTGGGGAAAAGGATTAGGTGACGTTCTGGGTTTAGTTTGGGGATATAACGCGGAAACAGGCCCTTCGGCCCAACGAGTCTGCACTGACCAGCGACCCCCACACATTAACACTATCCCACACACACTAGAGAAATTTACATTTACAACAAGCCAATTAACCTACAAACCTGTATGTCTTTGGAGTGTGGGAGGAAACTGCAGAGCTCGGAGAAAACCCACGCGGTCACGGGGAGAATGTACTGTCGAGTTATGCTTGTAATAAGGCTCGTACGACGACGTAAACAGAGTATATCTTTATTTAACAACTCTGTACAACAGCAGCAACAGCAACAGCCTCATGTGCCAGCCCAGGCAACTCCCTAACTGCCACACCCCAGGGTTCCAGTCACATCCGGTTACTGGAGCCTGGCTTCTGTCACACAGGGTCCTAGTGCCCGTCTGCCCAGCCTTACACTATTTTTGCATAATACCACATCTCCCTTTCTTTGAGAACAAAGGGTGGACTACCTTTGTCTCTGCAGGTCTTAAGGGGTTTATTCTGCCCTTTTGCTGGAAGACCTGTCCCTGATCTAAGCATGCAAAATAGAAATAAAATAACTTACATGTTACCATACTGTGAACTATTCTTTAGCAGGCTGTGTTCTTCAAAACTTAAACTCTCAGGTTTCAGGTAAATGTAACAGGTTTACAGAACAATTTCACATCACATTTCACTCTCTCTTTTTCTTTATTGTAGAAAACAGATCAATAAATCACAAATCAAGTCTCTTCGGCTTTCCAACCTCTCTCCCACACCTGGTCCGCACAGTCTCTGTGGTGGGACCCTCTCCGCTGGGTGATGTTGTCACTGGTGGAGCTGGCTCTGGTGGAGCTGGCTCTTCTCCCACCGGTGGCTCATCAGCGTCGACTACCTCACTGTTGGTCTGCAGTGGCAACAAGTGCTGCCGGTTCCTCCTCAGTGTGCCCTGAGGCACCTGGACGATATAAGAGCGAGGGGTATTGTGTGTAGATAGCACTTTGCCCTGGACTCATGCATCGGTGATCCACACATCCTCCCCAGGTACTAGTGGCTCCAGATTTCTCGCTCCGTGCCTTTTGTCAAAGGATCTTGCGTCGTTCCACCTCTTCTCCCTTTCTTTGGCCCCCAGCGCGTTGTAGTCAGGCAAAACTGGATTCAGCAGGGTTGGAAGGGCAGGAACTGTAGTACGGAGGCGGCGCCCCATCAACAGCTCGGCCGGGCTATAGCCGTTCAGTAGAGGGGTTGCTCTGTAGGCCAGCAATGCAAGATATGGGTCTGACACCTTTGTTAGCAGGTTTTTCACGGTTTGTACAGCGCGTTCCGCCTCCCCATTGCTCTGAGGAAACCTGGGGCTGCTCGTGATGTGCATAAAGCCATACTCTGCTGCAAAGGATTTAAAGTGGCTACCTGAGAACTGGGGCCCATTGTCACTTTTAAGAAATTCACAAATTCCATGACGAGCAAATATGGATTTCAGGTGCACCACCACATCTGTGGACCTTGTGGGTGACAGTAGCGCAACTTCCACATATCTTGAGAAATAATCTACTACTAGTAGATAAGTCTTGTCTTTCAGCGTGAATAGGTTAGCTCGCAAGGTTTGCCAAGGCCTGTCTGGCATCTCCGTAGCCATCAGCTGCTCTTTGACGTTCCTTCTCTCTTGGATGCAGGTACTACATTTCAGCACCATGTCATTCAGCTGGCTGCTGAGTCCTGGCCACCATACCGTCTGTTTGGCCCGGCCCCTGCACTTTGTCACCCCCAGGTGTCCTTCGTGTAGTCTCTGCAGCACATCACCTTGTAAGGCTGATGGGATGACGAGCCTCGTGCCCCGCAGCAGCAGCCCATCGTGCACAGTCAGCACTGCTCTATCAGCCCAGTAATGTCTCAGCACTCCCTGCAGTTGGCTTTTGTCGGACCAGCCGTCTGTGCAGTACTCCATCAGTGCAGAACATGCGCTGTCTGCCTGCAGGTGCTCACGTAGGCTGCTCAGATAATCTCCACTGACAGAAATGTTGCTGATGAGCTTCGGATATTGTTGTTTCACTGTTTCCAAGGTGATGCCGTCAACCCTGCACACAAGCTGAAGCCTTTCTATGGCAGGTCTTCCCAACAGTGCAGTGTGCAGGTCTTTGACTACATAAATGTTCTCTATGGCTGTCTTTTTGCCTCTGCGCAGTGTTTCTCTGGCTACGCCCAAGACAGAGAGTGCATTGCCCCCTGGCCCAAACAATGGGCGTGTCGACACTGCCAGGCGCTTCACATCATGCCCCCCTGTAATGTCATGGTACACCTCCGCTGGCATGGCGGTGACATCAGCACCAGGGTCTATTTTAAAGCACACTTTTTTTTGTCTCACGTAGCTGCACCATCCACGGGTCTTTTCCAGCATCCACAGCTCCCAGGAAAAAGCTCTTTTCTTCCTCTGTAGTGACAGCATTGAGAGATTTTGCACTGTTTCTGTACACTTTGCCATAATGTCCCTTTTTGCCACAGTTGTGACACACAGCATCTTTAGCAGGGCATTCCAATTTTCCATGCGAGGGCATTTTTCCACATCTATAGCAGGCCTTTGAACCTGGCTGTGGCTGTGTATTAAGTTGATTTTTGCCTGGTGTTTGTGCTTGTGGCTGAGGCTTTGAGGGAAATTTGGGGTTTCTGTAGCTTTTAGCATGCACAGCATCAACATTTGAGCACTTGCTAGCACCGCTATTTTCTCCTCTTAAGTCAGACCACTGTCATCTAACTTCTTCAGACTGCCTTGTCTTTGTTATAGCAGTTTCAAGGGTTAGGTCTCTGTCTAGCTGTAGCTTTTCTGACAATGAGACATTTCTCAGCCCGACCACTAACCTGTCGCGGATCAGCTCGTTCTGTAACTGTCCATAGTTGCAGTGTTCAGCTAATCCGTATAGAGCAGTGATGAAGGAATCCACCGTTTCTCCTGGCAGTTGCACACGCTGATTGAACTTGGCTCTTTCGTAGATTACATTCTTTTTAGGTACAAAAAATGCATCAAAGCCTGCCTTGACATCCGTGTACACCCTTCTCTCATCTGCAGTTAGCGTTAGCCCCTTTAGCACATCTTCTGCTTCATCGCCCATGCAATACAATAATGTGTTCACCTGATTTTCTGCCGACGTCGCGTTTAAATTGCTTGCAAGCCGAAAGCGGTCGAATCTCCTGATCCAACGCTCCCATTCTTGAGGCTTGGTAAAATCGAATGGCTCTGGAGGTTGTATTGTGAACGTAGCAGTTGGTGTGGGTTGCGCCATATCTGCCAGCTCGTCTCCCATTTCCCGCCAAAATGTTACACCTTCCTCTTCTTCTTTATTTATTTTCTTGCTTACAAGTATCCCACTTCTGACACCATGTCGAGTTATGCTTGTAATAAGGCTCGTACGACGACGTAAACGGAGTATCTCTTTATTTAACAACTCTGTACAACAGCAGCAACAGCAACAGCCTCATGTGCCAGCCCAGGCAACTCCCGAACTGCCACACCGCAGGGTTCCAGTCACATCCGGTTACTGGAGCCTGGCTTCTGTCACACAGGGTCCTAGTGCCCGTCTGCCCAGCCTTACACTATTTTTGCATAATACCACATGTACCTGCCTCAACTACCTCCTCTGGCAGGTCGTTACATAAACTCTTTGTGTAAAATCGTTGCCCCTCAGGTTCCTTATAAACCCTCCCCCCCCCCCCCCGCCCCCTCCTCACCTTAAACCTATGTCGTCTGGTTCCCCCCGTAGTCGTGATCGAACCCGGATCTCCGGCGCTGCATTTGCTGTGAGGCAGCAATGACACAATGGCTGCCCATCTTCAGACTGATACTTCAGGTTGGTTCATAGTGCTGAATTATGATTGTGTGTAGGTATAGTACTATTTTTAACAAACTGCATGGTCCTCACTACATGGGGCAATAGTTTAGTTTAGTGACAGTGATTAGTTTAGATACAGTGCGGAAAACAGGCCCTTCTACCCACCGACCAATGATCACTAACACACACGCACTAACACTATCCGAATTGAATTGAATACTTCATTGTCATGTCTGACAAGTCACGGTGAAATTCGTTGCTTGCGTACGAAAAGGTATACAAATAGTTGCCACATAAAGGGCGCTTACAAAGTTACAAAGTACTCCCGCACCAGGTCCCCCTTTGTCTCCTTCCCCCTCTTCAGGGCAGTCCCCCCCCCCAAGCCGCGTCCTGCATTGTCCATCCTACACACGCTCGGGCCAATTTACAATTTTACCATAGCTAAATAACCTACAAAGCTGTACGTCTTTGGAGTGTGGGAGGAAACCGAAGAGCTAGCTAGGGCTCTTAAAGATAGCAGAGTCAGGGGATATGAGGAGAAGGCAGGAACAGGGTACTGATTGTGGATGATCAGGCATGATCACATTGAATGGCGGTGCTGGCTCGAAGGGCTGAATGGCCTCCTCCTGCACCTTTTGTCTATTGTTTATAACAGGGAGAACGTGCAAACTCCGCACAGACAGCACCCATGGTCAGGATCGAACACGGATCTCTGGCACTGCAAGGCTGCTACTCCACTGCTGCACCACCATGCTGCCAAAGTACCATTGAACCAATCATCGGACTTGGTTACTAGAGTGGTGCTGACGAAACCAGGTCAACATCTGTTTTTCCCTTTGTTAATAGGTACTGAAGAAAGTACACGGCAATTAACAATGTATTTCATTTATTTCACAAAATAAACACATTCTGCATTGTACTTCACTGAACAATCAATGCATATAATCCCCAGTGCATCCGACATTATGCTCCCATTATACTTCTCATAGGCAACGCTTAATTGCATTTGCATTCACATATATTGAATGCTCAAGGGGGAAATTACATTACAAGCGGAATATCAAATTACAAAATATATATATGGAGAGAGAGAGGTAGAGAGACGAGAGAGGTAGAGAGAGAGAGACAGACAGAGGGAGAGCGAGTGCGAGAGAGAGAGAGTGAAAGGAAGAAATAAATCAAGTGAAAATAGAGAAAAAGAAATATAAAGAGAGGAAGAAATAAAAAGGGAACAGAATTGAAAGTGAGAGCGAAAATAAAAAGAACAGAAGAGTAAAAAAAGTGATAGAAATGAAGAAAGTGAAATAGAGAGAAAAATTGTGTGAAAATAGAGAAATAGTAAAAAAAATAAAGAGAGAAAAAGTGAAAGAAAAAGAGAGAAATCGATAGTGAAAATAGAGGAAGAACAGAAAGAATGAAAAAAGAGTGATAGAAATTAAGAGAAAAGGGAATAGTGACAGAAAACGAGTGAAAATAAAGAACAGGAAGAGTGAATGAAATAGAGAAAGAGAGAAAGAACTACAGAGAGAAAATGAAAAGAGAGAAAATAAATAGTGAATGAAATAGAGAAAGCAATCCAATGAAAATAAAGAACTGAAAGTGAAAAAAGGGAGCAAAAGAAATCGAGTGAAAATAGAGAAAGAACAGAAAGTGTGAAAAGAAAAAGAAAGGAAAAAAATGAGAGGAAATAGAGAGAGTGAAATAAATAGTGAATGAGAGAAAGGCAAAGAACATTAGAGGGAAAGAGAGGGAGAGAGAGAGTGAGAAAGAGAGAAAAAGAGGAAGGTGGAATGAAGGAAAGAGTGAGAGAAAAAGGGATAGAATGGGGAAATGGAAAGAGGGAAGAAAAAAAAGGATTTCACAGCTTAGCGAGTGTGACATTGGGAGGTGGCCACTGAGGCTGAAGGCAGTGTAGAGATGTAGTGACGTCTAATCGAAGCCCTGCCAGTCACTTTGCTCGGAGTCGTACTCTGGTTCGGAGCCGATGCATTTGACCCCTTCCAGTAGCATGGGGGTCCCATGCAGACGATCTGAAACACACCCAGTTAAGAGGGTTAGTTTATTGTCACGTGTACCGAGGTACGGTGAAAAGCTTTTGTTGCGTGCTAACCAGTCAGCGGAAAGACAATACACGATTACAATCGAGCCATCCACAGCGTGCATTAGCGATATCTAAAGGACCTGTCCCACTTAGGCGACTTTTCAGGCGAGTGCAGGAGACTCTGCGCTCGCCTCATGATCGCCACATGTTCGCTGGTGAGTCTCTGGTGAGTCTCCTTCATGGTCGCGAGGAGTTCCCGCATTCTGGGAACTAGTCGCGGCCTCAGTATGGTCGCCGCAAATTTTTCAACATGTTGAAATTGGTCGCCATGGAGGTAATCGCTAATCGTGTAGTCGTAGAGGCAGTTGTAGTGGGGTCGCCATCTAGTTATAGGTAGTCGAGGTTGTTGTAGGTAGTGTTAGTTAATCGCATTTGCTGATCGGGCATTTTCATTGGCTCATTGGGGGGAAAAAACGTAAGCACGAGTTTTCAGAACCAATTATAGTCGACTGGTAATGTTAAATGCCCACTGAACTTCACAGCTGTGTATCTCTGGCTTATTAGAAGTTGTCAGGCTTCTTAAAAGTGTCTCCACTCCTTCTCCCCCCACTACTCCCCCCCCCCCCTTCTGCCCCCTCTTTAAAATAACTTACCATCTTAATCTTCCTGTTCATCACGGTGTATGTCTGTATCACCTTGGGTTCTCACTGTGTGAATTTCAGAGTTTGCTCCCCCGCTTTCCCTGGCCCCGCCTTTGCGATGTGTTTGTTTGTCTGTGTGTGTGCGCGTGTGCGTGAGTGTGTGTGTGTGCGTGCATGAGTGTGTGTGCATGTGTCCGTGTCTGTGTGCGTGTGTGTGTGCGTGTGTGTGTGCGTGTGTGCGTGTATGTGTGTGTGTGTGTGTGCGTGCGTATGTGTGTGTGCGTGCGTGCGTGTTCCACTCCGACAGTCGCTGTTCCAGTTCCCGTTTTTTCAGGCGAGTGCCGCGAACTTGACAGTTGAACTTGATAGGCCACTGAAAAATCGCCTAAGTGGGACAGGCCCTTAACTCTCTCTTGAAAACATCCAGTGAATTGGCCTCCACTGCCTTCTGTGGCAGAGAATTCCACAGATTCACAACTCACTGGGTGAAAATGTTTCTATAAGATCCCCCTCTCATCCACACACTTTGTTGCGTGCTAACCAGTAAGCCAAAAGACAATACATGATTACAATCGAGCCGTCCACAGTGTACGGATACGTGCTAAAGGGAAAAACCTTTAGTGCAGGATAAAAGTTCATATGTTCACAAGTTCTAGAAGCAGGGGACTCCCAGATCGAGTGGTGACAAAGGCTTTTGACACATTGGCCTTCATCAGCCAGAGTATTGAGTCTGAGCTATAGGGAGAGGTTGAGTAGCCTGAGACTCTATTCCTTGGAGCGCAGGAGGATGAGGGGTGATCAGATGGATGAGGGCGACAGATGGCGCAATGGGTTAAGTGTTCGGAGGGCAACCTGAAGGTGGCCGGTTCGAATCCTGCTTGGAGTGTGTACTGTCGTTGTATCCTTGGGCAAGACACCTCACCTACCTTTGCCTGGGACTAGAGACGGAAATTAGCTGCTGATTAGCTACAATCTCGCATATTTACATGCAAAATGTTAATTAATATGCACTGTCCCTATAAACAAAACATTATTATTATTATTATTATCTTATAGAGGTGTATAAAATCATGAATGGAATAGATCGGGTAGATGCACAGAGTCTCTTTACCAGTCAGTGAATCGAGGACCAGAGCACATAGGTTTTAAGGAGAGGTGGAAAAGATTTAATAGGAATCTGAGGGGTAACTTTTTCACCCAAGGGATGTAAGATGTGAAAACGGCAGATCAAATCAGACGATGATCAAGGAAATGTAGAATGGTTCATTGTTAGATGAGGGGAAGGTGACAACGAGGCATACGGTCAGTAAAATTAATCAGGATTGCTGTATGAACTGCATTAGTTGCAATCAATCTGTGGTGACCAGTACTGCGGTCTCCAAGGCAAGTCAGTGCTGCACTGAGTAACCATAGAAACCAAGAAAATAGGTGCAGGATGAGGCCATTTGGTTCTCTGAACCAGTACCACCATTCATTGTGATCATGGCTCATCATCCACAATCAGTAACCCGTGCCTGCCATCTCCCCACACCCTTTGATTCCGCTAGCCCCTAGCCCCTATCTTACTCTATTTTAAATTCATCCAGTGAATTGGCCTCTGCTGCATTCTGTGGCAGAGAATTCCACAAATTCACTGTAAATTTGTATAGGAGAGTAAACACAGGTGATAAGTGATAGTAGTAGAATTGGGCCATTCAGCCCATCAGGCTACTCCCCCATTCAATCATGGTTGATCTATCTCTCCTTCCTCACCTCATTCTCCTGCCTTCTCCCCACAACCTCAGACACCTGTATTAATCAAGAATCTATCTATTTCTGCCTTAAATATATCCATTGACTTGGCCTCCAATGAATTCCACAGATTCACCACCCTCAGACTATAGAAATTCCTCCTCATCTCCTCTCTAAAGGTACGTCTATTTAACTCTGAGGCTATGACCTCTAGTCCTGCAGAATTCCACTAGTGGAAACATCCTCTCCTCATCAACTCTATCCAGGCCTTTCACTATTCGGTAAGCTTCAATGAGCTCCCTCCTAATCCCTCTAACCTCCACCGAGTACAGGCCCAGTGCTGTAAAGCTCTTATCATAGATTAACCCACTTATTCCTGGGATAATTCTTGTAAACCTCCTCTGGACCCTCTCGAGAGCCAGCACATCCGTCCTCAGATATGGGTCCAAAAACTGTTCACAACACTCCAAATGCGGTCTAACCAGTGCCTTATAGAGCCTCAGCATAGGGCCCAATGTGCCCACACCGGCCAACATGTCCCAGCTACACTAGTCCCACCTGCCTGCGTTCAAATCCCTTCAAAACTATCCTATCCATGTACCTGTCTATCTGTTTCTTAATCTTGATTAGTGCAGGGGATTAGTCAAGGGGTAATGGGAGAAAGCAGGAGAATGGGGTTAAGAGGGAGAGATAGATCAGCCATGATTGAATGGCAGAGTAGACTTGATGGGCTGAATGGCAGAGTAGACTTGATGGGCCAAATGGCCTAATTCTGCTCTTATGTGTTTCACTGCTAAAAGCTAAAGCAGCTTTAAGCAGGGAAACATTGTGTTTAGTTTCATTTAGTTTAGAGATACAGCGCAGAAACAGACTCATTGGCCCACCGGGTCCGCGCCGACCAGCGATCCCCACACATTAACACAACCCTTCACACAGTAAGGACAAACCGTGCCTTCTTTATCAACAAAATATCTGTGGCGCAGCGGTAGAGTTGCTGCCTTACAGCGAACGCAGCGCCGGAGACCCGGGTTCCATCCTGACTACAGGTGTTTGTCTGTACGGAGTCTGTACGTTCTCCCTGTGACCTGCGTGGGTTTTCTCCGAGAACTTTGGTTTCTTCCCACACTCCAAAGACGTACAGGTGTGTAGGTTAATTGGCTTGGTAAATGTACAAATTGTCCCTCATGGTTATAGGATAGTGTTAATGTGCGGGGATCGCTGGTCGGCACGGACCCAGTCGGCCAAAAGAGCCTGTTTCCACGCTGTAACTCTAAACTCTAAACAAATTGCTGTCCTGTACGCAGTTATTTTATTTGCTACTTTGCACGAGTTAGTCAAATTAAAGAAATTTCGTCCCTCAAGTCTGCTGCATCTTGACCTTGCATAAGTTAATTTTTTTTTTAATTATTGAGCTGCTGGCTTGGTCCAAGCTGGCATTGAATATTAATGCTGTCCCCAACAATCCCACATTAGATCGAAAAATGCCTCAAGGTTACGGAAGAAAAAGGTCACCACATCAAGAACATAACAGAGGCAAGGAAATTAGTTTTGTTTACTTTCGAGATACAGTGTGGAATTTGTGTAGGATGGAACTACTGCAGATGTTGGTTTATACCACAGATAGACACAAAAGTTACACCAGCTGTTTGCATCTATCTAAAGCCAAGAACATAACAGGGATAAGGATATGAATTTTGTTTCAGTTCAGTTCCAGTTTAGTTTATCCACTTTGGTGGCAAAAACAGGAAAGTAGACTATTATCTGAATGGTGGCCGATTAGAAAAGGGGAAATGCAACGAGACCTGGGTTTCATGGTACACCAGTCATTGAAAGTAGGCATGCAGGTGCAGCAGGCAGTGAAGAAAGTGAATGGTATGTTAGCATTCATAGCACAAGGATTTGAGAATAAGAGCAGGGAGGTTCTACTGCAGTTGTACAGTGTCTTGGTGAGACCACACCTGGAGTATTGCATACAGTTTTGGTCTCCTAATCTGAGGACGGACATTCTTGCTATAGAGGGAGTTCAGAGAAGGTTCACCAGACTGATTCCTGGGATGTCAGGACTTTCATATGAAGAAAGACTGGATAGAGTCGGCTTGTACTCGCTAGAATTTAGAAGATTGAGGGGGGATCTTATAGAAACTTACAAAATTCTTAAGGGGTTGGACAGGCGCTTTGTTCAATTGTGATTGCAACATGCGCCTTAATTTAGTTCAACAAAGAAACTGACAAGTTACTAAAGAAAGATTAGGAAGATTATTCCCGATGTTGGGGAAGTCCAGAACAAGGGGTCACAGTTTAAGGATAAGAGGGAAGTCTTTTAGGACCAAGATGAGAAAATCATTTTTTACACATAGAGTGGTGAATCTGGAATTCTCTGCCACAGAAGGTAGTTGAGGCCAGTTCATTGACTATATTTAAGAGGGAGTTAGATGTAGCCCTTGTGGCTAAAGGGATCAGAGGGTATGGGGAGAAGGCAGGTACAGGATACTGAGTTGGATGATCAGCCATGATCATATTGAATGGCGGTGCAGGCTCGCAGGGCCGAATGGCCTACTCCTGCACCTATTTTCTATGTTTTAAGTACAGGTGCACAACCTTTTATCCGGTGTTCCAGAAACCGAAAAGCTCCGAAAACCGGCCATTTTTTCCAGATGTCGTCTGCGCACCAAAGCTCGCGTTTGGCGCCAAACCTGACCCAAAACGACCCACGGTCAACCCAGGTCTGTACTACTGTAGCGGCTGCCTCCTCCCTGGAGACCGGGAGACGCTTAAACATCTGTAAATCATTGCTTAAATGTTAGTCAGTTAGTTCAGAGGGCTTTTATGTGAAGGGGGGTGAAGGGGTAAACTTTAATTCTTAGTCCCCTACCTGGTCGGAGAGGCGGGGAGCGGTCAATGCCTTACCGGGTCGCTGTGCAGTAAGCTCCGCAGCGCTGTGGCCGGTGGGGCAGCGGGCGGCGCCGGTTGTAGCTCCGACCCCGGCAACTCTACCCCTGGCTGCGAGGCGCTCCAAATCCAGCGCGGCCCGCGGCCCGCGGCCGGATGCCCCAGCTCCGCACCAGCGTGGTGCGTCAATGCCTTACCGGGTCGCCGTGCGGCAAGCTCCGGAGCGCTGTGGCCGCCGACACACATCGCGGAGCGTCGCTGGATTTGGAGCCGCGCAGCCAGGGGTAGAGTTGCCGGGGTTGGAGCTCCGACCGGCGCCGCCCGCAGCCGGACGGAGCCCCCAGCTCCGCGGCTCCAAATCCAGCGACGCTCCGCGATGTTGGAAGAAGGCGGCCACAGCTCTCCGGAGCTTGCCGCACGGCGACCCGGTAAGGCATTGCTCGCTCCCCGCTGGTGCGGAGCTGGGGCGTCCGGCCGCGGGCCGCGGGCCGCGCTGGATTTGGAGCGCCTCGCAGCCAGGGGTAGAGTTGCCGGGGTCGGAGCTACAACCGGCGCCGCCCGCGGCCGGACGGAGCACCCACCTCCGCGAGGTTGGGAGTCGCCGACCAGGTAGGTAGGGGACTAAGAATTAAAGTTTCCCCCTTCACCCCTACACCACCACCACCACATAAAATCCCTCCAAACTAACTGACTAACATTTATGCAATGATTCTCCCGGTCTCCGGGGAGGAGGTAGCTGCTCCAGACTTTTCAAGCCGCCCGCGCTACCTACCTAATCTACGCTAAAAATCTTCCATTCTGAAATCCGAAAATGTCCGAAATCCGACAAGTGTCTGGTCCCAAGGCTTTCGGATAAAAGGTTGTGCACCTGTATATTATATTGTCACATGTACCGAGGTACAATGAAAATCTTTTGTTGTGTGCTAACGGGTCGGCGGAAAGACAATACATGATTACAATCGAGCCGTCCACAGTGTACAGATACATGATAAGGGAATAACGGTTAGTGCAAGGTAAAGCCAGCAAAGTCTGATCAAACATAGTCTAAGGGTCACCGATGAGGTCGCTAGTAGTTTAGTTCAGAGAGTGGAAACAGGCCCTTCAGCCCATCGACACTAATCCTACCCTACAAACTGGGTACAATTTGCAGAGGCCAATTAACCTACAAACCTACACGTCTTTGGAGTGCGGTAGGAAACCAGAGCACCCGGAGAAAACCCACGCAGGTCACAGGGAGAACGTACAAACTCTGTACAGACAAGCACCCGTAGTCAGAATCGAACCCGGGCCTCTGGCGCTGTGCGGCAGCAACTCTACCTCTGCGCCACCGTGCCGCCCACCAGTCTACCAATAATCAGCGATGTGTTTCACAAAAGTACAATTCAAATAATGCCTGATGCTGCATTTTGTTAACATGTTAAAGGAAGTGAGGGATATGGCTTGGTGGAGAAAAGTGGTAGTGAAAGATAAGATTATGACGATAGATCTGGACCCGAAACCTCGACCCGAAACGTCGCCAATTCTTTCTCTCCTTAGATGCTGACTCACCCGCTGAGTTAAAGGCCTGTCCCACTCAATAAAGATATCATTCATCAATTATTCATTCATTCATTAATTTCACTCACGTAGGCTATTTTTTTAGGCAACTGATCCGTATGGTCGTGAGTAGTCTCCTCAGTCGGCCAAAGAGTTGTAGCGTCATTCTGGTCTCCGCTGGATTTTCAACGTGTTCACAATTTTCAACGACAGTCGGCGACTGTGGGCTTGATGCCAATGATCGTAGCTTGACTTCTCCGGAAGCAGATGCTGTCGTGGGTTGTCGCCAGGTAACGTAGGTTGTCGCCGGTGCTGACTTCGGTGAATTCCATTGGCGACAACCTACATCAACCGGCGACAGGAACTGGCATCTTCAGTTGTCAGAGACAGGGTCGTAGCTTGTTGCAGATTGTCGTGGGTGGACGTAAGTTGATGTAGGTTGTCGCCTGTGTGGTCGTACATTGTCGTAGGTGTGGTCGTCGGTGGTATACTAGGTGGTAGGTTGTTGTAGCTTGTCATAGACATTGTCGTGGGGGGGGGGGGGGGGGGGGGTGTCCAGTCGCTGTTTTTTTGGAGCCCTGCCACGACTATGACAGTCGCCGGCAGTCGCCTAAAAAATCGCCCAAGTGGGACTGGCCCCTTACTCCAGCATTTTGTGCCTACCTTCGATTTTACCAGCATCTGCAGTTCTTTCTTACACATAAGGTTAATCATGATGGGGTCATTGAGCTGCACAACACAAATAGAGGCCCTTTGGCCCATCTTGCCCTTGCAGACCAAGATGGCTTTCTGGACATCCTATCTGGCCTCACTTGTCCTTCCACCCTCCCATCACCCCATCATCATCATTGACATTGGGTCAGTTTGTTTACTTGGGCTCTGTAAATCTCCACAACCCCCCTCAGCCCCCTCCTGCCCCTCGCCCTGCAAAGTGTGTGCGTGAGTTCACGTTCACAAGTTATAGGAGTAGAATTAGGCCATTCGGCCAATCAAGTCCACTCCGCCAATCAAGCAAGGCGAATCTCTGCCTTCTAATCCCATTTTTCCAGCCTTCTCCTCCATAACCCTTGACACCGTTCTAATCGAGAATCTGTCTATATCTGCCTTAAAAATATCCACTTGGCCTCCACAGGCCTCTGTGGCAATGAATTCCAAGATTTACTACCCTCTGACTAAAGAAGTTCCTCCTCACATCATTTCTAAAAGAGTGCCCTTTAATTCTGAGACTATGACCTCTAGTCCTAGACTCCCGGAGAGAGTTGTGAGTCTGTGGAATTCTCTGCCTCAGAGGGCGGTGGAGGCCGGTTCTCTGGACGCTTTCAAGTGAGTTAGATAGAGCTCTTAAAGATAGCGGAGTCAGGGGATATGGGGAGAGGGCAGGAACGGGGTACTGATTGGGGATGATCAGCCATGATCACATTGAATGGCGGTGCTGGCTTGAAGGGCCGAATAGCCTACTCCTGCACCTATTGCCTACTGTCTACATGAAGTTCAGATACGACCTTGGTAAGGTCATCAAAAAGGCCAAAAGGGACTTCTGCTCCAAATTGAGGAGGATGAGACAGATGTTCGGCAGCTGTGGCAGGGCCTGAATGCAATCACCTCCTACAAGGCAAAACCAGGAGGCAGCTCGAATGTCGGCGAAACATCACTCCCTGACGAGCTCAATGTGTTTTACGCACGCTTTGATAGGGAGAATACTGATGTGCCTTCCCGATCCCCCATTCGCTGTGATAGCATTTCAGTCTCAGTCACAGAGGCCGACGTCAGGAAATCCTTCAGAGGGGTGAACCCCCGAAAAGCACCTGGACCTGATGGTATACCCGGTCGTGTTCTAAAAACCTGTGCGGACCAACTGGCTGGAGTTTTTAAGGACATTTTCAACCTCTCACTTCTGAGGTTTGAGGTCCTCACTTGCTTTAAAAGGGCATCAATTATACCAGTGCCCAAGAAGAGTAAGGTGACGTGCCTCAATGACTATCGACCAGTGGCACTAACGCCGGTGGTGATGAAGTGCTTTGAGAGGTTGATCATGGAGCAAATCAACTCCTCCCTCGACAAAAACCTGGACCCACTGCAGTTCGCTTACCGCCACAACAGATCAACGGTGGATGCGATCTCGCTGGCCCTCCACTCCGCTCTGGACCACTTGGACAACAAAAACTCATATGTCAGGCTCTTATTCATTGATTACAGCTCGGCATTTAACACAATCATCCACTCCAAGATGGTTACCAAACTCGCAGAACTGGGTCTCTGTGCATCCCTCTGCAATTGGATCCTCGACTTCCTCATTCACAGACCACAGTCTGTTCGTATTGGTGGAAATGTGTCAGCCTCGATAACAATCAGCACGGGAGCACCTCAAGGCTGCGTGGTCAGCCCCCTGCTGTACTCACTCTATACTCATAACTGCGTAGCCAGTCACAGTGCGAACTCCATCATCAAGTTCGCTGACGACACCACTGTTTTGGGGCGTATCACTGATGGGGATGAAGAGAGATCGAGTATAGAAGAGAGATCGAGCAACTGTCCATATGGTGCCAGCGCAATAACCTGGCCCTCAACACCAGCAAAACCAAGGAACTGATTGTGGACTTTGGAAGGAGTAGGAGGGGGACCCACAGCCCCATTTATATCAACGGGTGGATGGTTGAAAGGGTCAAGAGCTTCAAATTCCTGGGCGTGCACATCTCTGAAGATCTTTCCTGGTCCGAGAATACTAATGCAATTATCAAGAAAGTTCATCAGCGCCTCTACTTCCTGAGAAGATTACGGAGAGTCAGTTTGTCAAGGAAGACTCTCTCTAACTTCGACAGGTGCACAGTAGAGAGCATGCTGACCGGTTGCATCGTGGCTTGGTTCGGCAATTTGAGTGCCCTGGAGATGAAATGACTCCAAAAAGTAATAAACACTGCCCAGTCCATCATTGGCTCTGACCTTTCTTCCATCGAGGGGATTTATCCTCCAACAGGAAGAGACCGGGGACTCTGGTGCCAACGACTCACCGTCGCCGTCGCGGGGCTGGCCGAGTCCGGAGCGGGTGGAGCGGTGGAGGAGCGCTGCTGCTGCTGCTGCTGCTGCGGCCCGACCGGAGAGTCGGAGGCTTCAACGGCAGGTCTGTGGACGGCGGCACCGGGAGCCCGCGGGTCCCTGGAGGGAGACCGCTTTTCAGGGCTCTCGCAACGGCGACTTCCCCCGCCCGAGTTGCGGGGTCGAAGAGCTCAACCTTCTAAACACCAACGAGTACAGGCCTGACAGTGCTGACAAATGCTCATCATATGCTAACCCACTCATTCCTGGGATCATTCTTGTAAACCTCCTCTGGAATTCTCTGCAGAGTCAGCACATCCTTCTCCAGATGTGGGCTCCAAATTTGCTCACAGTACTCCAAATACGGTGTGACCTGCGCCTTATACTGTAGAGTCTCAGGGTTGAAATCTGGCAGTGATTCAGGAGATTTCAATGGGATGAGCGGCAATCAGTAGTGGATGGTTAGTGTGTGGAAATTCCTTCTCTCCGGAGATGCTGCCTGTCCCGCTGAGTTACTCCAGCTTTTTGTGTCTATGTGCAGTAGAGTCTGATTTATATAGTTGACAAAATGTGGCCTCAGTCAAAATGAGGTCTCAGTCAAAATTGTGACCACAATAATCAAATGCTCCTAGGGATACAGTAGTTCTAGTACATCTACAGTAGCTCTGATACAGGTGCACAAACTTTTATCCGGAGTTCCGGAAACCGAAAAGCTCCGAAAACCTGACATTTTTTCCAGGATGTCGTCTGCACACCAAAGCTCGCATTTGGCGCCAAACTTGACCCGAAATGACCCACGGTCAACCCAGGTCTGTACTACTGTAGCGGCTGCCTCCTCCGCGGAGACCGGGGAGACACTTAAACATCTGCAAATCATTGCTTAAATGTTAGTTAGTTTGGAGGGCTTTTATGTGAAGGGGGGATGGTGGGGAGGTGAAGGGGTAAACTTTAAATCTTAGTTCCCTACCTGGTCGGAGAGGCGGGAAGCGGGCAATGCCTTACCGGGTCGCCGTGCAGTAAGCTCCGGAGCGCTGTGGCCGCCGACGCCCAACATCGCGGAGCTGGGGCTGCGGGCGCTGGATTTGGAGAGCCGCGCAGCCAGGGGTAGAGTTGCCGGGGTCGGAGCTCCAACCGACGCCGCCCGCGGCCAGACACCCGCAGCCCCCAGCTCCGCGATGTTGGGAGTCGGCGGCCACAGCGCTCTGGAGCTTACTGCACGGCGACCCGGTAAGGCATTGCCCGCTCCCCGCCTCTCCGACCAGGTAGGGGACTAAGAATTAAAGTTTCCCCCTTCACCACCTAAAATCCCTCCAAACTAACTGACTAACATTTAAGCAATAATTTACAATGATTCCCCGGTCTCCGGGGAGGAGGCAGCAGCTCCAGACTTTTCAAGCCGCCCGCGCTACCTACCTAATCTACGCTAGAAATCTTCCATTCGGAAATCCGAAAAATTCCGAAATCCGAGAAGTGTCTGGTCCCAAAGCTTTCGGATAAAAGGGTTGTGCACCTGTACAAGCTGATAAGTCATGCTGCAGTTTGAAATATGCTTCACAGATGGCACAGAGTAGGTTGATGCCTTGAATAACAAGGCAGTGAATTATGTTCCACCTTCTGGACAAACTTATTGCTAGTCCCGGCATGTGCAACCAGTTCCATAAATCAATGATAGACACAAAATGCTGGAGTAATTCAGCGGGTCAGGTAGCATCTTTAGAGAACATGGATAGGTGATGTTTTAGGCCATGGTCATACAGCGTGTAAACCAGCCCTTCAGTACATCTTGCCCATTCTGACTAACATGCCCCATCTACACTAGTCCCACCTACCTGTGGTTGGCCTATATCTACATAATTAAAAGTCTCATCTTGACCACTTCCTGTTTGCACTGCATATTGATTTTATAAAAACCGCTACCACTTACAGCTGTGATTTTCAGCCATCTTATTCAGAGTCCCCCTCCGCTGTGCAGGACAAGAGGATTTTTCCCATAGATGAAAAATAAAAGAGTTATTAATGTTCTAAAAATGTTGAGATTCTCTCTCCTGTCAATCATGCCATGTAGGCCACGCCCCTTCCGGTGGGAGGGGAGACAGAACTATAAAACCCGGAAGTGTGGGTGTGGCTCAGGCTCTGCAAGATGGGGGAGGGAAAGATCACCTTGGTGGCCTTGCATCCTGCTTGAAATAGTAGGAAACTGCTTTTGAATTTGGTGGCCTTGCACCTTGCTTGAAATGGTATGAAACTGCTTTTGAATTTGGTGGCCTTGCACCCTGCTTGAAATGGTAGGAAACTGCATTTGAATTTGGTGGCCTTGCAGCCTGCTTGAAATGGTAGGAAACTGCATTTGAATTTGGTGGCCTTGCAACCGGCTTGAACTGGTAGGAAACTTCATTTGAATTTGGTGGTCTGCACTCTGCTTGAAATGGAATTTCAAGGAATAACCGTGAGTCAACTGCCAGCCCACCAGCCAAGAATCCATTCGGCCCACAATGTCCATATTAGCCCTCTGGAAACCAGTCCCTTCAGCCCACAACACCCATACTAGCACTCCAGAAAGTGTCCCCCCCCCCCCCCCCCCCCCCCCCAGGTGTAGCCAATTAAGACTGAGGTGAGAAAAAACGTTTTCACCCAGAGAGGTGTGAATTTGTGGAATTCCCTGCCACAGAGGGCAGTGGAGGCCAGGTCACTGCATGGATTTAAGAGAGAGTTAGATAGCTCTAGGGGCTAGTGGAATCAAGAGATATGGGGAGAAGGCAGGCACGGGTTATTGATTTGGGATGATCAGCCATGATCACAATGAATGGCGGTGTTGGGTTGAAGGGCCAAATGGCCTCCTCCTGCACATATTTTATATGTTTCTGCCCATTACCTCTGACACCTGTACTAATCAAGAATCTATCTATCTCTGCCTTAAAAATATCCACTGACTTAGCCTCCACAGCAGTCTGTGGCAAATTCCACAGATTCATCACCGTCGGACTAAAAAAAATCCTCCTCATCTTCTTCCTTTAATTCTGAGGCTATGACCTCTAGTCTAGACAGGTAGTGATCAGCACGGTACCTTTCCCACTGAGTTTCAGCCTGTTTAGTTTATTGTCACCATCACCGAGGTAGAGTGAAAAGCTTTTGTTGCCTGCTATCCAGTCAGTGGAAAGACAATACATGATGACAATCGAGCCATATTCAGTATAGAGCAGGATAAGGGAATAATGCTCAGAGCAAGGTAAAGCCAGTAAGGTCGATCAAAGATAGTCCGAGGGTCATCAAAGAGGTAGATAGTAGTTCAGCATTACTCTCTGGCTGTGGTAGGATGTTTCGCTTGCCTGATAACAGCTGGCAAGAAACTGTCCCTGAATCTGGAGGTGTGCGTTTTAACACTTCTGTACCTTTTGCTCGATGGGAGAGGGGAGAAGGGGGAGTGAAAGGGAATAGAAATGGTTGCTTGGGGAAACATAGGGCAAACTATCATTGAAAACAATCATTTGCTCTGTATTTCACGACCCTGCCCTGATCCCAAAGATAGA
The DNA here is from genome assembly GCF_028641065.1 of Leucoraja erinaceus. NCBI lineage: Eukaryota > Metazoa > Chordata > Chondrichthyes > Rajiformes > Rajidae > Leucoraja > Leucoraja erinaceus. The sequence continues at coordinate 154,524 of NW_026576142.1, read as the reverse complement.
GCAGAGAACAGTAAGAGATGAAGCAGGGTCCTGACATGAAACGTCACCCGTCATCCACTCCACTCATCTACAACAATATCACCGGAAAAATAATCTTGCGAATGGCCATACTGATTAAATCAACAAAAATAAATTAAAAAATAAGGGCACAGCGGTAGAATTGCTGCCTTACAGCGCCAGAGACCCAGGTTCAATCCTGACTATGGGTGCTGTCTGTATGGAGTTTGCACGTTCTCCCTGAGACCTACGTGGGTTTTCTCCGGGTGCTCCGCTTTCCTCCCACACTCCAAAGACGTACAGGTTTGTAGTTTAGTTGGCTATGGTAAAATTGTAAATGGTCCCTGGTGTGTGTAGGAAAGAACTGGTGTGTGGGTGATTGTTGGTCGGCATGGACGCGGTGGGCTGAAGGGCCTGATTCTACGCTGTATCTCTAAACATTTCATGTTTGAAGGCATGGTGGGCAGTAAATGGTGGTGACTCTCAGATTCCCATAAACACATTCTTGCCTTGCCTGCACAGTGAGCCTGAGGCACAGATTGAACCCAAATGTTTCCCACACCAACTAGCGGGTTGGCGTCTCGACTCCGCTGGTCTTAAGGAATACTTAATCGCTGAAATATGTTTGTAATTTCGTCGACAGGATAAACGTATTTCCTAGAATACAGAGCAGCACAGCACTGGAACAGACCCTTTGGCCCACCATGTCTGTGCTGAACATGATGCCAAGACCAACTCTTATCTACCTGCACATAATCCATATCCCTCCATTCTCTGCATATTCATGAGCCTATGCATGAATATTTTTTACCGTGTGTGTAAACAAACTTGCCCCGCACATCTCTTTTGAACATTTCCCCTTTCACCTTAAAGCTATGCTCTTTAGTCTTTGGCATTTCCACCTCGGGAGAGAAGGTTCTGACTGTCAACCATATCTATGCTTTATCAGTACCTAAAACATAGAACAGTACAGGCCCTTCAGCCCACAATGTCTGTGCCGAACATGATGCCAAGACCAACAGTTATCTACCTGCACAAAATCCATATCCCTCCATTCCCTGCATCTCCATGTGCCTATCCAAAAGTCACTTAAATACCACTCTCATGTCTTCCCCAAGAACCAACACTAGCAGTATGTTCCAGGTACTCACCACCCTCAGTGTAAAAAAAATGCCCCGCACATCCCCTTTCAACTTTGCCCCTAACCATAAAGCTATGCCCTCTAGTATTTGATTTTTCCATCCTGGGAAAGAGATTCTGATTGTTTACTGTATCTACGCCTCTCAAAATGTTATATCAGCTCTCCCTGCAACCTCTGGCGTTCCAGAGACAACAATCCAGGTTTGTCCAACCTGTAGCTAATACCCTCTCATCCAGGCAACATTCTGGTAAACTTCACGATTGCTAAACACTTTAACTCTCCTTCCCATTCCCACACTGACCTTTCCGTCTGAGGCCTTCTTACATTATCAGAGTGAGGCTAAACGCAAATTGGAGGAACAGCATCTAATATTTCACTTGGGCAGCTTACAGCACATAATATTGATTTATCCAACTTCAAGTAACCCCTGCATTCCCTCTCTTTCCATCCCACCCCCACCCAAGTCGCACCAGCTTCTCAATCTCACCTAACAAACAGCTAACAATGACCTGTTTCCTTTATAATCGTTACTTTTTTTGCAAATCTTTCATCCATTTGTTCTATATCTCTCTATATCACCGTCTATATCTCTTGTTTCCCTTGACTTTCAGTCTGAAGAAGGGTCTGGACCCGAAACGCCAACCATTCCTTCTCTCCAGGGATGCTGCCTGTCCCGCTGAGTTACTCCAGCATTTCGTGTCTATCTTTGGCATGGTTTGCATGGTTTTCTAACTACGGCTCACCTTGCTGGGACTGAGAGATGGGTGACTGGGCTTCCTCGTTGATCACCAGGTAGGTGTGTAGTCAGTCAGTATTGGTTGACCTGATCCATGTCATGTTTTACCACATACCGTTGTACACTCAAACAGCTCATATATTATTATGAGCTGTTTGTCTATTATACTGGTCGGTGTGGGCGCTGGGCCTGTTTCCATGCTGTATGACACTATAAGTCCAGTAACATCCGATTAAAGATAGTTCAAAGGTCTTCAATGAGGTCGATGGGATGTTAGGGCTGCTGTCTGGTTGATGGGATGGTTCACTTGCCTGATAACAGCTGGGAAGAAACTGTCCCTGAATCTGGAGGTGTGCGGTTTTCACACTTCTGTATCTCTAGCATGATGGGAGAGGGGAGAAGAGGGAGTGACCGGGAAGAGACTGGTCCTTGATTATGTTGATGGTTTTGTTGAGGCAGTGTGAAGTGTACATGGCGTCAATGGAAAGGAAGTTACTCTGTGTGATGGTCTGGGCTGTGTCCACAATTCTCTACCATCCTTCCCAGAACCATGTTGTTTTCTGTCTGAGATGAGGGGACGATGAACGTGAATCGCTAGCGTGGACAGCAGCAGTGCTCACGTGATTATTAACTTCTCTGCAATTTATTGTCATGCAAACACCTTGCATAGAGGACGATGGTTGGTACCGTTTAGCACAAACAAGGAACTGCGGATAGATGCAGAAAGCTGGAGTAACTCAGCGGGGCAGGCAGCAGCTCTGGAGAGAAGGAATGGGTGACGTTTCGGGTCACGACCCTGCTTCAGACTGAGAGTCAAGTTTCAAGATTCAAGAGAGTTTATTGTCACGTATCCCAGATAGGACAATGATATTCTTGCTATACTTCAGCACAACAGAATATTGTAGTCATAAATAAATACAGAACAGATCACTGTGTCCATATACCAAGTAATATGTGTAAACGAGAGATATAGACGGTGATGTGGATGGCCTAATTCTGCTCGTATCCCTTATGACCTTATGACCGTATGAAGCAAAGATTATAGAGGAGCTCCTCTATAATCTTTGGTATGATCGTGGAGGGGAGCGGAGACGATGCCATAAACACACTTACCCAGGACTCTGGCCTGCAACGTCACTTTCACCGAGGCGCTGTCTTCGAGTTCGCTGGCGATCAACATTTCCTCTCTGATTACCCCCTCCTTGTGTGCCGTGTACTCGCACTTCATCCGGTGGCCTGGGACAGAGTGGAACAACAGGCCGTTAGTGGATCCAAGGCAACCGTTTCTCAAACAATAACCCAACCAGGTGGCCCGGTGGCCCAGCGGTAGAGTTGCTGCCTTACAGCGAATGCAGTGCCGGGGACCCGGGTTCAATCCCGACTACGGGTGCTGTCTGTACAGAGTTTGCACGTTCTCCCCGTGAACTGCGTGGGTTTTCTTCGAGATTTTCGGTTTGTCCCCACACTCCAAAGATGTGCAGGTTTGTAGGTTAATTGGCGTGGTAAATGTTAAAATTGTCCCCAGCGGGTTTAGGATAGTGATAACGTGCAGGGACCGCTGGTCGGCGCGGACCCGGAGGGCCGAAGGGCCTATTTCCGCACTTTATCTCTAAACGAAACACAATGGACCACAAAATCTCAACCACCTCATTGAAACATACAGGACAGTGAAAGGCTTGGATACAGTGGATGCAGAGAGGATGTTTCCACTAGTGGGAGAGTCTAGGACCAGCGGTCATGTCATAAGAGACCGGAGGAGAATTAGACTATTTTCCCCATCAAGTCTACTCCGCTATTTAATCTTGGCTGATCTATCTCTCCCCCCTGTCCCCATTCTCCAGATTTCTCCCCACAACCTCTGACGCTTGTACCAATCAGGAATCTCAGAAGCCTCAGAATTAAAGGATGTTTAAAGCATATCTGGAGAAAAGAAATAAGTGACATTTTGGGTCATAGAATGATGCAATGTGGAAGCAAGCCCTTCAGCCCAACTTGCCAACATGTCCCGTCTACACCTGTCCCACCTGCCTGCGTTTGGTCCACATCCATTTACAAGAATTATCCCAGGAAAGAGTAGGTTAACCTATGATGAGCGTTTGTCGGCACTGGGCCTGTACTCGCTGGAGTATAGAAGGATGAGGGGTCTCTTGATGGGCCGAATGGCCTAATTCTACGACTATCACATAAACTTATAACTGCAGTTATTAAGACAGGTACATGGATTGGAAAGGTTTCAGAGGGTAGATACAAAGTGCTGGAGTTATTCAGCGGGTCAGGCAGCATGTCTGGAGAAAAGGAATAAAAGGCTATAGGTGCAGGAGTGGGCCATTTGGCCCATCAAGCTAGCACCGCCATTCAATGTGATCATGGCTGATAATCCCCATTCAGTACCCCGTTCCTGCCTTCTCACCATATCCCCTAAATCCGCTATCTTTAAGAGCTCTATCTAAGTGACACTATACCTAACTTGGTGACATTTTGGGTCATAGAACGATACAGTATGGACATTGGCCCCTCAGCCCAACTTGCCCACAACGGCCAACATGTCCCATCTGCACTCATCCCACCTGCCTGCGTTTGGTCCATATCCCTCTGAACCTGTCCTATTCATGTACCTGTCTAAATGTTTCTTAAACGTTACGATAGTCCTAGCATCAACTACCACCTCTGGAAGCTCATTCCACACACCCACCACCCCATGCGTGAAAAAGTTACCCCTCAGGTTCCTATTAAGTCTCCCCTCTCACCTTAAACCTATGCTGTCTGTTTCTTGATTCCTTGTGGGTCTACCCGATCTATTCCTCTCATGATTTTGAGAGACACTTCTTCAGACTTAGAGACAAGGGAGTCAGTCTACTCAAAACGTTACCTATTCCTTCTCTCCAGAGATGCTGCCTGACCTGCTGAGTTACTCCAGCATTTTGTGTCTACCTTCGGTGTACAACCAGCATCTGCAGTTTTTTGGTTTCGAGGGTTATGGGCGAAACACGAGAAGTTGTGACTAGTGTCTAAGAAAGAACTGTAGATACTGGTTAAATTGAAGGTAGACACAAAATGCTGGAGAAACTCAGCGGATGAGACAGCATCTATGGAGAGAAGGAATTGGCGATGTTTCGTGTCTCGACATGTCACCAATTCCTTCTCTCCATAGATGCTGCCTCACCTGCTGAGTTTCTCCAGCATTTTGTGTCTACCAAGTTGGGACCAGTGCTTAGTTTAGTATAGTTTAGTTTAGAGATGCAACGTTGAAACAGGTTCTTCGGCCCACCGAGTCCACACCAACCATCGATCACATGTTTAAGAAGAAACGGAATTTATACCCAAAAGACAATCATTTAATAATTTGAGAAGGCTTTTCAATATAATGTACTCTCACAATGAGGACAATGAAGATATTTCAGTTGTCACGCTGGATGCAGAGAAGGCATTTGATCAAGTAGAATGGCAGTATTTATACAAGGTACTCCAAAAATTTAATACGGGAGAGAATTTTATTAGATGGGTTAAACTACTTTACGAAAGACCTACAGCAAGAATATTAATTAACAATATGCTATCTCCATAATTTTACTTATCAAGGGGTAATAGGCAAAGTTGTGCCTTATCACCATTGCTATTTGCCCTTATGATAGAACCGCTAGCCGAAAGGATTAGAAATCACCCGAATATTCACGGATATAACAGCAAGGACTCAAAGAATAAAATTTCATTATATGCTGATGATATTCTTTTATATATTACTAATACACAAACGAGTATACCCACCTTATTAACACCAATTGAGGAATTCGGCTCTTTTTCAGGATATAGAATAAATTGGAATAAAAGCAAAATTATGTCTTTAAAACCACAGGATTCGAGACACTTGCTAAAATTCCCCTTCAAAATTGCAACAGAAAAATTCAAGTATCTGGGTATTCAAATTACGGGAAGACACAAATCATTATTTAGTGCCAATTTTATGCCACTATTAAATAAACTGATGATTAAATTTTGGAAAATGCTCGCGCTCTCATTGATAGGTAGAATTAACGCTATAAAAATGACTTTCTTACCACAATTAATATATTTGTTTCAAGTGATCCCAATATATATTCCAAAATACTTTTTCAAAAAACTCGATTCTACTATCACTAATTTTATATGGGATTACAGAGCACACAGAATTCAACGAAAGCATTTGTGTAAACCTAAAGAAGTTGGGGGTTTATCATTACCTAACTTTATGTATTACTACTGGGCAGTGCATATTAAGAACATAATGTACTGGTTGGATAGTTCCACTCAGCAGTTGGAGTGGATAAGAATGGAGAAAGAGGAGTGCTATCCGCACGATATAGGAACAATCTTGCTCTCACTGATAAAATTGAATAGTATAATATATAAGAAGAACCCAATTATTCACAATACAATAAGAATTTGGAAACAAATAAAAGTATCCTTGAAATTAAATAATCTATCAGTACTAACCCCACTATTGAACAACCCCACATTCAAACCATCTCTCATCGACAAAACATATCAACAATGGGATACCTCAATTATAGAGATCAACTGGTATTTACGTTCTCCTTTTCTTTACTATGTTTATTTCAATTATTGTGTCTTTCTGTGATTCCACACCGCTGCTTTGAAGTATGTCGCGCATGCGTGCTGGACGGGTTCTTCACGTAATCCCTCATCGTAACTCCTCATAAAATACAGATCAAACTTTGAACTGGTAAGTTCTCGTTTAATCTTACTATTATTCAGCGTATGTTCAACCTGTGTCAATAAATCCTGGACCTTGATAACATAAAGCTTAACCATGCACACTACAGATTGATGCAAGCATGTTTTCTGTGAAGGACCGAACATTATCATGGCACGGCCATAGCATTTGTCGTTATTGCTATTGGTACAGAAACACTCTCGCTTCCCACATAGTAAAGAGTAGGAGTAAACGGGTCCTTTTCAGAATGGCAGGCAGTGACGTGGGGTACCGCAAGACTCAGTGCTGGGACCCCAGCTATTTACACTATATATTAATGATTTAGACGAGGGAATTGAATGCAACATCCCCAAGTTTGCGGATGACACGAAGCTGGGGGGCAGTGTTAGCTGTGAGAAGGATTGCTAGGGGGCTGCAATGTGACTTGGAAAGGCTGGGTGATTGGGCAAATGCATGGCAGTTGCAGTATAATGTGGATAAATGTGAGGTTATCCACTTTGGTGGCAAAAACAGGAAAGTAGACTTTATCTAAATGGTGGCTGATTGGGAAAAGGGGAGATTCAATAAGACCTGGGTATCATGGCACACCAGTCATTGAAAGTAGGCATGCAGGTGCAGCAGGCAGTGAAGAAAGCGAATGGTATGTTAGCTTTCATAGCAAAAGGATTTGAGTATAGGAGCAGGGAGGTTCTACTGCAGTTGCACAGGGTCTTGGTGAGACCACACCTGGAGTATTGCGTACAGTTTTGGTCTCCTAATCTGAGGAAATACATTCTTGCTATAGAGGGAGTACAGAGAATGTTCACCAGACTGATTCCTGGGATGTCAGGACTTTCATATGAAGAAAGACTGGATAGACTCGGCTTGTACTCGCTGGAATTTAGGAGATTGAGGGGGGATCTTATAGAAACTTACAACATTCTTAAGGGGTTGGACAGGCTAGATGCAGGAAGATTGTTCCCGATGTTGGGGAAGTCCAGAACAAGGGGTCACAGTTTAAGGATAAAGGGGAAATCCTTTAGGACCAAGGTGAGAAAAACATTTTTCACACAGAGAGTGGTGAATCTCTGGAACTCTCTGCCACAGAAGGTAGTTAAGGCCAGTTCATTGGCTATATTTAAGAGGGTTAGATGTGGCCCTTGTGGCTAAAGGGATCAGGGGGTATGGAGAGAAGGCAGGTACGGGATACTGAGTTGAATGATCAGCCATGATCATATTGAATGGCGGTGCAGGCTCGAAAGGCCGAATGGCCTAGTCCTGCACCTATTTTCTATGTTTCTATAATTTATGCGCAACAAAATATCCAGGTTGAAGGAATTTTCCAAAGGCATTTTATAATAGCTGTTAAAACTGACTATACCCATCTGACAGGTTAAACATTACACTAACTAACAAGAGATGGCCAAAGGACATAAATGCAGCAAATGTTCTTTTGGGAACATATTTAAAGATGTCAAGACGCCACATTATCGGACATTCATACCCAGTTTGTAAGCAACAATTGAAAAGGTAGGGGTGTGTGAATCAGTGCAGGATGGATAGATGGTGGTGGTGGGGAGAGGGGGGGGGGGGGGCTTGAGAAGGCAATCGGTGTGGATTGGATGGTTTGAGGCAGGAGAATGAATGCGTGTTGGTTGGAGTAGGTAAAATTGTGAGGGGAGAGTGCGGGGGATGACAGTGGGTTGAGGGGGGGGGGGGGGGGATCTGTGCAGGATGGATGGGGGAGCGCTGCTGGATGAAGGGGAGGAGCAGTGCAGGATGGATGAGAAGGGGGTCAGTACAGGATGAATTGGGGGACCAGTGTAGGATTGATGGGGAGTGGCAGGAGAATCAATGCGAGGTGGATAGGGAGATCAGTGCAGGATGTATAGATGGGGGTGTGGGGGAGTAGATGAGGAGGGGAGCACAGGGGACTGAATAGAGGCAGGAATGGGGATCAGTGCGGGATGGAGAGGAGGTATCTCAGGATAAGGGGAGTGGAGGGGCGTACGAGAGAGAGAGAGAAAGAGAGAGAGAGATAGATAAAGGGGCAGAGGAGGTGGGAAGGCCAGCGCTCCTCGGACAGCACCGGAATCATCGCAGCCTTGGGCGTCTCTGTCAGGCACGGAAATCGCTATGAAAATATAGAGGGGACCGGGGGTTAGGTTATCTTGGCGGCAGTGAGCGCATGCGCATACTCACACACGCGCGCGAGGATTCGGAGGCCCCGTGAACGGTAATTTCAGCTCAATCCAGCGCTAAATGCAGCTGAACTCTTCTTGTCTCGCCTACAGCCCTGTCTCAATCCAGACAGGGACAGGCAGAGCTGAGCTGGGTTTTGCGCTGCTTCTCTGCTCTGTTTGTGGGCCTAGGGGCACCGCTCCCGTCTGATTCCCGACGCCTCTGGCCACCCTCGGGCGTGGGGGGGACGGTCCAGTGGTGGTTCAGCAGCGATTGCAGCGCCGGAGACCGGGATCGATCCTGGCTGCGGTGTAGGGCTGTCGTGAGTGTTTTGATCCCTCCTCCAATCACCGTGCTCCATCCTCAGCCCACCCCCCCCCACCACCTACTTCCGCCCTCTGACCGACACCTCCCTCCTCCAAGGGTTTGCTTTGAAAGTGGAGTGGCAGCAACGGCCGCTAACAGGCCGTGCGGGGTGCAGGAGGAGGAGGAGATGGAGCCTTCGTCGTCGCTCCGCTATAAGATCTTTGCCCACAACCGTCGCCGACACAAAACGTCACGCTGCCGGACCCACTGAGTTACTCCAATTTTTTTGTGTCTATCTTCGGTATAAACCAAGTTGCCAAGCCGGGCAAAATGACTCGCCGTTTAGGTTGCCCGGCGGCACTTTGAGTGGTCAGTGGCACCCAGCCAACTGTTAATTTCGAGCCCTGCTGAGGCTATGACCTCTGGTCCTAGACTCTCCCACTGGTGGAAACATCCTCTCCACGTCCACTCTAGCCAGGCCTTTCACTATTCAGTGAGTTTCAATGAGGTACCCCCTCATCCTTATAAACTCCAGCACAGGCCCAGTGCCGTCAAACGCTCATCATATGTTAACCCATTTATTCGTGGGATCATTCTCGTAAGCCTCCTCCAGAGCCGGCACATCCTTCCTCAGATATGGGGCCCAAAATGGTTCACAATACATGCAGACAACATCCTCATTAACCTTGTATAGGTCCAGCTCTATAAGATCATCTCTCAGCTTTCTGCACTACACGATGATCATATAGAAACATATAAAATTCTTAAGGGATTCGACAGGATCAATTCAGGAAAAATGTTCCTGATGTTGGGGGAGCCCAGAACCAGGGGTCACAGTTTAAGAATAAGGGTGTAGGCCATTTAGAGCTGAGATGAGTAAAAACATTTTCACCCAGAGAGTTGTGAATCTGTGGATTTCTCTGCCACAGATGTAAGTGGAGGCCAATTCACTGGATGTTTTCAAGAGAGAGTTAGATTTAACTCAGGGGTAAAGAAATCATGAGATATGGGGAAATGGCAGGAACGGGGTACTGATTTTGGATGATCAACCATGATCATATTGAATGGCGGTGCTGACTCAAAAGGCCGAATGGCCTACTCCTGCACCTATTTTCTATGTTTCTATGGAATAAAATGCTGGCCTGTCCAACCACTCCCTGAAGCTCAGGCCCTTGTGTCCTGGCCATATCCTCGTAAATCTTATCGGCATTCTTTCCAACTTAATGGTACCCTACCGTTCAGCGACACTTAATGAAAGCAATTGAAACGCTCACAATTTCAGTTGCACTTAAAGGCTAATTTACAAAATGACTGTGTAGTGAGAGCAGTGTGAAACACCAGCTATTACAATGCAAATGCTATTCAGCCCAGCAGCAATTTCACAAACGACTTGCAGTGTGAATCTGTAGTGTGAATCTAAACAGTGGAGGGAAATAAAAAGGCTGCAGAGAGCTTTACTAAACAAAGTATGTCGAACCAAGTTGTTTTTTCACATAGAATCATACAGCATGGAAACAGGCCCTTTGGCCCAACTTGCCCACATTGGCCAACATGTCTCATCTACACTAGACTGACCTGCTGGTGTTTGGCCCGTATCCCTCTAAACCTGTCACACCCATGTACCTGTCTAACTGTTTCTTAAATGTTGGGATAATCCCAGCCTCAACTACTACCTCTGGCAGCTCGTTCCATGCACCCACCACCCTTTGCGTAGAAACGTTACTCTTCAGATTCTTATTCAATTTTTCCCCCCTTACCTTAAACCTATGTCCTCTGGTTCTCGATTCGTCAACTCTGGGCAAGAGACTCTGTGCGTCTACCTGATCTATTCCTCTCATGATTTTATACACCTCTATAAGGTCACCCCTCATCCTCCTGTGTTCCAAGGAATAGTCTTGGAGTTATTCAGTGATACAGTGTGGAAACAGGCCCTTCGGCCCAACTGGCCCACAAAGTCCCAGTTACCCGAGTACAATTTGCCTGCACTTGGTCCATACTCCTCCAAACTTGTCCTATCCATGTACCTGTCTAACTGTTTCTTAAACGATGGGATAGTCCCAGCCTCAACTGCCTCCTCGAGCAGCTTGTTCCATTCACCCACCACCCTTTTGTGTGAAAAAGTTACCCTCGGATTCCTATTAAATCTTTTCCCCTTCACCTTGAAACCATGTTCTCTGGTCCTCGATTCCCCTACTCTGGGCAAAAGACTCTGTGCATCTACCCGATCTATTCCTCTCATGATTTTGTATACCTCTATATGATCTCCCCTCATCCTCCTACATTCCATGGAATAGCGACTCAGCCTACTTAACCTCCACTTGTAGGTCACACCCTCTAGTCCTGGCAACATCCTCGTAAATATTTTCTGAACACTTTCAAGCTTGACAATATCTTTCCTATAACATGGTGCCCAGAATTGAACTCAATATTCTAGATGCGATCTCACCAACGTCTTATACAACTGCAACATGACCTCCCAACTTCTATACTCAATACTCTGACTGATGAAGGTCAAAAAGTCAAAAGCCTTTTTGACCACCTGCGACTCGACCTTCAAGGAACCATGCACCTGTACTGCTAGATCCCTCTGCTCTACATCACTACCCAGAGGCCTACCATTTACTGTGTAGGTCCTACCCTTGCTCTACGTCCCAAAATGCAACACCTCACACTTCTCTGTATTAAATTCCATCAACCATTCCTCTGCCCACTGGGCCAATCGATCCAGATCCTGCTGCAATCGTTCACAACCATCTTCACTATCTGCAAAAATTATTTTGTATTATCAGCAAACTTGCTAATCTTTCCCTGTATGTTCTCATCCAAATCATTGATGTCGATGACAAACAGTAATGGGCCCAGCACCGAACCACTAGTCACAGGCTTCCAGTTTGAGAAGCAACCTTCCACCATCACCCTCTGCTTCCTTCAATGGAGCTAATTTGCTATCCATTCGGCTATCTCTCCTTGGACCCCATGTGATCTAACCTTCCAGAGCAGCCTACCATGCGGAACCTTGCTGAATGCTTTACTGATGTTGTGATGTACACAACATCTACAGCTCTGCTCTCATCAACATTTTTGGTCACGTCTTCAAAAATATCAATCAGGTTTGTGAGACACGACCTCCCACGTACAAAACCATGCTGACTGTCCCTAATCAGCCCTTGTCCATCCAAATGCCTGTATATCCTATCCCTCAGACTACTCTCCAGTAACTTACCAACTACAGATGTTAAGCTCACCAGCCTATAGTTCCCAGCATTTTCCCTGCAGCTCTTCTTGAAAAGAGGAACAACATTTGCCACCCTCCAGTCTTCCGGCACCTCTCCTGTATTTAAGGACGACTCGTAAATTTCAACCAGGGCACCGGCAATTTCCACTCTGGTTTCCCGCAATGTCCTCTGATATATCAGATCAGGCCCTGGAGATGTGTCTACCTTCAAACACGACACTACCTTCAATACTTCTTAAATGGCAACCAGTGACTGCTTCACTTTCCTCCATCTTACTGTCTTTCTCCTCTGTAAATACAGAGGAGAAATACTCATTTCGGACCTTGCCCATCTCCTGTAGCTCCACACAGAGGTGACCGCTTTGATTCCTGGAGTCACAGCCTACTCAACCTCTCTCAGTTCTTGTTCATTGGTTTAATTGTTAATTTCACTCTCCCACCCCATCTCTCCACACACTCAAACCCAAAAGGTGAGAGGGAAAAGATTTAATAGAACCTGAGGGGAAGGGTGACCTGTGTATGGAACGAGCTGCCGGAGGAGGTTGTAGGGACTATCACAACGTTTGAGAAGCATTGCAACAGGCACATGTATAGGACCGGTGTAGAGGGATATGGGTCAAACGAGGGCAGGTGGGACTAGTGTAGCTGGGACATGTCGGCCGGTGTGGGCAGGTTGGGTCGATGGGCCAGTTTTCACACTGTATCACTCTATGACTCGACTCAGTGCAGTTGTGGAGCCGGTGCCGCCTGTCTCTCATAGTGATCGCCAGTGAATAATGGAACAGTCACCTCTGGAACCGAGGTTGTTGCTAGGCAACGGGCAGCTTGGGACATAGCATCATGTTTGTAATATTGCTTTCATCCGTTTAGCTCTATGAGGGAATTTTAATCATTTACGAGAAACAAAACTTAGGCTTGAAATTCAATTACCGATCAATGTCGTGTGCTGCCCGGGGAATGTGTGCTGCAACATGGAACTATAAACGTGTAGTCACTTCTTTCAAAGATAGACACAAAATGCTGGAGTAACTCAGCAGGACAGGCAGCATGAGATGAGGAAAAACTTTTTCACCCAGAGAGATGTGAATCTGTGGAATTCTCTGACACAGAAGGCAGTGGAGGCCAATTCACTGGAGGTTTTCAAGGGAGAGTTAGAAATAGCTCTTAGGTCTAACAGAATCAATGGATATGGGGAGAAAGCAGGAACGGGATACTGATTCAGGAAGATGAGCCATGATCATATTGAATGGTAGTGCTGGCTTGAATGGGCCGAATGACCTACTACTCCACCGATTGTCTATGTTTCTACATTTCTATCTCTGGAGAGAAGGAATAGGTAATACGTTCTTCAGACTGATGTAAGGGGAGAGGGAGATAGAGATTAAGAAGCGTGAAGGTATGAAAATGGGACAAAGGGAATGGAGATCAAGGAAAATGTAAAATAATTAATTGTTAGCTGGGAGAAGGTTACAGCAAAGCAAACAGAGATAAAATGTAGTAGGACACAGTAAGACTAGTGGAAGAACTGGGAAGGGGAGGGGATGGAGAGAGGTAAAGCAAGAGTCACTTCATATTAGAGAAGTCAATGTTCATACCGATGGGCTGTAAGCTGCCCAAGTGAAATATGAGGTGCTGTTCCTCCAATTTGCACTTGGCCTCACTCTGACAATGGAGGAAGCCCAGGACAGAAAGGTCAGTGTGGGAATGGGAGGGGGAGTTAAAGAGTTTTGCAACTGTATCTTTAAATTATACTAGACCAAGTGTGACCCGTTGGTCCCTGTCACACGGGAGACCTGGTCGCCCAATGCAACCCGTTCCCCAAAGCAATATTCCACCACTCACCCATAACCCACACGAGAGGCCTGGTCACCCAATGCAACCCGTTCCCCAATGCAATATTCCACCACTCACCCGTTTTCCCCATATTCCACACTCACCCATAACCCACACGGGAGGTCTGGTCCCCCAATGCAACCCCTTCCCCAAGGCAATATTCCACCACTTACCCGTTCCCCCATATTCCACACTCACCCATAGCCCCCAACTGTGCAGGGGCTTATCCCCAGCACAACCTCCCCCTACTCTTGCTTCGAGGACTTTAAAACATAATGCAATTGCCCTCCCCCACCTGTTCAGGTAAAAACTTGGCGGAAGGACTCAGTGTTCCTCAATTGCAACAAAAGCAGGGCCAGCAAGGATTTAGCTATTAAATTATTCTTAAACTTGAATTTTTAAACATAAAAATCATGAATAACTTGTGAAATATAACATCAATGTGAACGGTACTTTATAGGAACGACCTCAGGACAAATGTGAGTAATATGGTGCAAAGATGTTTTGCGCTACCATGTCCATTTTGGCGTAGATCCCAGATCACATACGGATAGATAGATAGATAGCTAGCTAGATAGATAGATAGATAGATAGATAGATAGATAGATAGATAGATAGATAGATAGATAGATAGATAGATAGATAGATAGATAGATAGATAGATACTAGGTGTGGTTGATGCTGCTGTAGACATGGGCTGCAAGATGGTTTGGAAGAAGGCAATTTAGAGGCATAGTGACAAAGCATGGAAAGAAGCTCTTTGGCTCAACTTGCCCATACCAACCAACATAGAAACATAGAAAAATAGGTGCAGGAGTAGGTGAATCAGCCCTTCGAGCCGGCACCGCAATTCAATATGACCATGGTTGATCATCTAAAATCAGAACCCCATTCCTGCTTTTTCCCTCAATTCCATTAGCCCTAAGAGCTAAATCTAACTCTGTCTTGAAAACATCCGGTGTACTGGCCCCCACTGCCTTCTGTGGAATAGAATTCCACAGATTAACAACTCTCTGGGTGAAATCTCAGTCCTAAATGGCCTGCTCCTTATTCTTAAACTTTGACCCCTGGTTCTGGACTCCCCCAACATGGGGAATATTTTTCCTGCATCTACCCTTAAGAATCTTATATTTTTCTATAAGATATCCTCTCATCCTTCGAAATTCCAGTGAATGCCCGTACTAAGCTTGGTCCACCTACCCATGTTTGGCCCATATCTCTCATGAAGTCAGAGTGGAATACAGTGTGGAATGCGGCCCTTTGGCCTATCTTGCCCACACCGACCGCCAAGTCCCATCTACACTAGGGGGTTGGTGGGGTCACCACCATCGCTACTGGCAAATTCATTTCACTTCGGGTGCATGTGACGAATAAAATTGACTTTGACACTATGTGCACCAGCCTGCGTTTGGCCCACATCCCTCTAAACCTGTCCTCTCCTGTCTAAATGCTTCTTAAACGTTGGGATAGTCCCTGCCTCAACTACCTTCTCCGGCAGCTCGTTCCATACACACAACCTTTTGTGTGAAAAATGTACCCCTCAGGTTCCTATAAATCTTTTTTCTCCTCGCCATAAACCTATATCCTCTGGTTCTTGATTTTCCTACTCTGGGCAAGAGACTGTTCATTTACCTGGTTTAATCCTCTCATAATTTTATACACCTCCATAAGATCACCCATTCATCCTCTTGCGCTCCAAGGAAAAAAGTCCCAGCCTACTCAACCTCTCCCTACTGCTCAGACCCTCTAGCCCTGGCAACATCCTCGTAAAAGTTACCCCTCAGATTCCTATTAAATCTTTTCCCCTTCACCATAAACCTATGTTCTCTGGTCTTCTCTGTACCCTTTCCAGTTCAACAACATCTTTCCTATAACATGGTGACCAATACTGAACACAATATTCTAAAAGCGACATACAACTGCAACATGAAATCCCATCTTTTGTATTCAATACACTGATGTGCCAAATGGCTTTGTGACATAGAAACATAGAAACATGGAAATTAGGTGCAGGAGTAGGCCATTCGGCCCTTTGAGCCTGCACCGCCATTCAATATGATCATGGCTGATCATCCAACTCAGTATCCTGTACCTGCCTTCTCTCCATACCCCCTGATCCCTTTAGCCACAAGGGCCGCATCTAACTCCCTCTTAAATATAGCCAATGAACTGGCCTCAACTACCTTCCATGGCAGAGAATTCCACAGATTCACCACTCTCCGTGTGAAAAATATTTTTCTCATCTCGGTCCTAAAAGATTTCCCCCTTATCCTTAAACTGTGACCCCTTGTTCTGGACTATCTATCTAACATCCAACATCAGGAACAATCTTCCTGCATCTAGCCTGTCCAACCCCTTAAGAATTTTGTAAGTTTCTGTAAGATCCCCCCTCAGTCTTCTAAATTCTAGCGAGTACAAGCCGAGTCTATCCAGTCTTTCTTCATATGAAAGTCCAGACATCCCAGGAATCAGTCTGGTGAACATTCTCTGTACTCCCTATATGGCAAGAATGTATTTTCTCAGATTAGGAGAACAAAACTGTACGCAATACTCCAGGTGTGGTCTCACCAAGACCCTGTACAACTGCAGTAGAACCTCCCTGCTCCTATACTCAAATCCTTTTGCTATGAATGCTAACATACCATTCGCTTTCTTCACTGCCTGCTGCACCAGCAGGCACAGGTAACCACTCTATCTACCTGTGATGCCACTTTCAATGAACTATGTACCTGCGCTCCTAAATCCCTCTGCTCTACAACACTCCCCAGAGCCTGACCGTTCACTGCATAGGTTCAGACCATGTTAGATTTTCCAAAATGCAACACGTTCACAAGTTATAGGACTAGAATTAGGCCATTCGACCCATCGAGTCTTTTCCGCCATTCAATCATGACTGATCTCTACCTCCTAATCCCATTTTCATGCCTTCTCCCAATAACCCTGACGTCTGTTCTAATAAAGAATTTGTCTATCTCTGCCTTAAAAATATCCACTGACTTGGCCTCCACAGCCTACTGTGGCAATGAGTGTCATAGATTCACCACCCTCTCTCCTCAACTCCTTTCTAAAAGAGCGCTCTTTAATTCTGTGGCTATGACCTCTGGTCCTAGTCTCTCCCACCAGCGGAAACATCCTCTCCACATCCACTCTATCTATGCCTTTCATTATTCTGTACATTTCAATGAGGTCCCCCCTCAACCTTCTAAACACCTCACCAGGGTCTATGGCGTTACAAGAAAGCAACTCTACTGTGGCGCCACCCTGCTGCCAGTGGGGAGCAGCATAGACTATCCACATCTCTCCATAGGAGATGCCTGACCCGCTGAGTTACTCCAAGGAACTGAGATGCCGGTTTAGAATGATTTCTGGATAGCTACGGGGAGAAGTTGGTCAGATTTGGATTGTTTTCTCTTGAACGCAGGATGTTGCAGGAGACCAGATAGAGGTATATAATATTATGAGAGGCATAACTAGGGTAAACAGATTGAATCTTTCCACAGGATGATAGGATCAAATACTAGAAGTCGTAGCTTTAAGGTGCAAGGGGCAGGCATTGTAACCGCATTTTAAAGACACCTAGAAAGGTAAATGGGTAGGAAAAGTGAAGAAGAATATTGGCCAAGTGCGGGTAAATAGGACTAGCTTAGTTGTGGCATCTCGGTCGGCATGGATAAGTTTGGCCGAGCGGCCTGCTTCTGTTCGTATGCCTCTATGTCTACCCAATGCTAAACCAGTCTGAAATACATTATCTCATAGCCACCGAGTGATACAGTGTGGAAACAGGCCCTTCAGCCCAACTTGCCCACACGGACCAACATGTCCCAGCTACATGTCCCACCTAGTAGGGCAGCACGGTGGCGCAGCGGTAGAGTTGCTGCCTTACAGCGCAGCGTGTGCAGTCCCGAAGACCCGGGTTTGATCCTGACTCTGGGTGCTGTCTGTACAGAGTGTGTACGTTCTCCCATGACTGCGTGGGGTTTTCTACGAGTTCTTCGGTTTCCTCCCACACTCCGAAGGTTTGTAGGTTAATTGGCTTGGCATAAATACAAAATGTCTCTAGTGTGTGTAGGATAATGTGCGGGAATCACTGGTCGGTGCGGACTCGGCGGGCCGAAGGGCCTGTTTCCGCGCTGTATCTCTAAATTTTACTTCGGAGTCACGTGAGTGACTTCGTGAAGAACCCCGCTTCCACGCATGCGTGTCATATCGCTACACGCATTGCAACGAGTCACACAGGGGGGAACGGCGTTCCCCAAGCGGGAGATTTGAAAGTCGGGAACAGCAGGTAAGAGACTCTGCGTTCCTTTTTTCTACTTACTTTTAGGTGGCTGCGGAAAGCCGGCGGGGAGACCCGTGGAGGGCGAGCAGCCAGCAGCAGCAACGGCACGAGTTTCCCTGGAGGGGAACAACCTGTGCCCGACTTCGCTCCCGCACCGGCAAAATTCACTTCTCGGCCGGGCGGGAAGCAAAGTAAAGAGGTCCCTATGCCGGTCTCAAACGAGACTGGCTTGGGAGCAGTCGGTAGCAGCCAGCGCAGAGGCTGCGGGACAGACAGCTCGGACCAGCGAGGGGCTCGGAACGCTCAGCGAGTGCAGCGGCACTTATGGAGTCGGAACGGGACGTTCGGGCTGAAAACCTTCTTCACAAGGTAAGGCCCAGGGTCCAGGGGATCCATAGGTACAGCCGGGGTTACCGGCTGCGGAACTGCCGCGAAGGACCAGGCCCGTGAACACCGGGGTCGGTCCAGGCGGCTCGAACCCGACACACAGGGAACGACGGTCACCGGCGGGAGAAGGAAAGTCGGGAACAGCAGGTAAGAGACCCTGCGTTTCCTTCAACTTACCTTCTAGGTGCAGACATGGACCAGGTCCATGTAAGGTGCAGAAGGCCGGCGGGAGAACCACGGAGGAGCGCAGCAGCAGCAGCGGCAGCGGCAGCGGCAGCAACAGTGGCAGCCGGCAGCTGCAGGAGTACTGACAGCGGCAGGAGCACAGGCAGCAGCAGTGGCAGCTGGCACTTCGTGAGGAGCTGGCAACGGCAGGAGCAGCATGGGCACATCGATTCCCGGAGAGGGAAAAACACCTGTGCCCAACTTCGCTCCAGCATGGTGAGAAAGTTCATTTCTCGACAGCAAAGGACTTTGCAGTTGACTGGCTGCAATCTACTACAAGGGACCAGTATGTGAGTTCCAGGTCGGTCCCAGCAGGGTTTTCGTTACAATAATTGCTTCTCGGCTTTTGGCTAAGATCAAGTGTAGTATCTGTTCTTATCAATTTAATATCTGATACACCCCTTATCTAGGGACCATATATATTAAATAAAAACTATAGTAGCTGTTATCATCAGTTTTAATGTCTTATATGTCCCTTAGCTAAGGACCATATAAGTAGGAGTGCCCAGAATTGAGGGCATTAGAGTGGGGTTGGCCGGCTGCAACGACCACTAGGGACCAGTACCGTCAGTACGGGGGTCGGTCCCAGGGGTCTAAGATAAAGGAGCAGCCAGGAGTGCTGAGAGCGTTGAAGCCAGGTTAAAGGAATAGATGGAAGCAGCTGTGCCAGTTATCCCCCTCACCGGCCATATCCACTTCACGGAAGGAAGGACAAAACTGGAGAGGAGGACCATGGAACAGCGGGCAGCCAGCAGCAGCCAGCGGCACTTGGATCAACCGTAGTGGGATCAGCTGTGCCCGATGTCGGCCCCGCACCGGCCAGATCCATGTGACCGAGCGGTAGGCTAGACACAAATTAAACAAGGTAGTGGACTCAGAAGGGTCCGACTTTGCATAAAACCGCCGGCAACCAGCGCCCAAGAGGGCTGGAGCGGGAAGAAGCGGTGTATGGAGCCTTGCTCCAACGTGATAAAACCACAGCAGTACTTCTTTGAGGGCTGCACAATGCTTCTACCCCATCAGAGGGGAGCACTGTGGGTCAGTTCTGGGTTGACTTGCAAGAGGGGTCCGCAGAACAAAAGACAAGTGGGCAGCAGTTAAGCCCCATAGGGGTACCCCGTGTGGGACCCTAGAGATCTCTAACTCTATAAAAAAGAGTAGGCAGGACCCTGATGGGCCAGAGCCTGGTAATATAGCATCCCATGATCCTAACACAGCAGGGACTCTGCTGGACATGGTGGCTGATTACTTTAGCCAAGTCAAACATGGGTAGACTTGGATCCAGGATGGCAATAGTATTACTATATGTCTGGCCACATACGCCAACAAGGGAAAAAATTTACAAGCACTGGCCAGACATCTGCCACCTGGCAACGGTGAGGCATTACAGGTGCCCAGTGTAAACCAATGCATTTGGCAGCATATGGGGACGAACATCAGGAACCAGGACCTCAAGATCCAGAGAACCTTAAAGGGATTGACGGAAGGCATCATAGCATACACCCGCACCCTGGACTAAACGTAGGTAACCAAAGACCATCAAGACGCACTAGATCTGTTTAATAATATCCAATATGACCTGAACTACACGTGGAAGGCGGCCATTCAGCCAGCACTAGGACCCCAAAAAATGCTACCATTTGCAAACAAAGAACCGTGTGTGGACTAAGCCAAGACACTGGGGCTCATTAAGGCCAGCGCAAGGGCCTATTTTGGAGCATGATACCAGCCACAGGCAAGGCCATAAAAAATGTGGCTCATACCAGTAGCAGTGTCAGAAATCAATATAACCTGCAGGATCCGTTTTAGGGTATGGCCAGGGCGGCCACCCTGGAAGATGCGGAAGCCTAAACCTCCCACACAACCCCGAACAAGAAATATTAAACCAGAACCTTATTTTCTTCTGTTAAAATAGGGACCTACGAGGGTAGGGGAGGTTGCAACACTACAGTTATGTATGGTATATAATCACTACAGATTCATATAATCTCAGCAGTATTCAGGGTTATCTGATAGGGGTTTTTCTCATCCCAATAACCACAGTACATCATACACCAGAAGGGCATTTTGTCCTTACATAAACCAAACAATCTAAAACCCACATGGTGCTACAAGATTTGTACACGAAAGATGGGATTGAACATATTTATTAAAATAAAATAGAGTAGGGTTGCAGGATTATCATTGATTTAACCCTAAACACATTTGTTCTAGATATTCATTTTAAGATGGATGCTCTTATTATTGATAAAGACTTGGTGTCAGTTGCGGGTTTTCTATATGGCAAGCATTGACTCAATAGAGGAACTTTGGCAATATAGAGCTTACAAAGGGGCAATCATTAGCCCCAATATTATGTACTAAAAATCGTAAACCAGCTTGGCATTGTTATGTAAATAGCCATAGGGTGATGTTTTCCCCCGTTCGGACCCATCAATGGGGATACTAGGGTAAATTCAACCACACTCGGCATCTGGAATTTTCAGAGTACCCGACTGACCTTCTCAATCATGGTATTTCAGTCTTACAGGGGAT
This sequence comes from Leucoraja erinaceus, assembly GCF_028641065.1. NCBI lineage: Eukaryota > Metazoa > Chordata > Chondrichthyes > Rajiformes > Rajidae > Leucoraja > Leucoraja erinaceus. Next base: position 132,979 of record NW_026576142.1, on the reverse strand, counting down.
GGTGTTACAACCATGTTCCCTAATGAACATAGCCAAAAAATTATTGATTTATCCAGTGACTGGAGGCAGTCATCCATGCCATAACACTATGGATTTATTGATTTGTAGAGTCTAACAGACCCACTACACTGTCAGACAGGACGATGAATCTCATCTCATCTGCACTAAGACTGTCAACACGGAAGCAGTACCTTGGACACATCAAGAAATGGGGCATATACTGCTTGGACAACAATCTCGACCAAAAGGCCAAAAACATTCTGGCCGTATTGGGATTTTTAACAAGCCTCCATTAGGATAATCGATGGAGCTACCGTGCCATTAATAGTGCCACAAGTGCACTCTCCAATTACCTATCACAAGGATCAGAACGGCACGCGGTGGGAACGCACCCCTGGTAAGCAAACCCGGTACTCCGAAATCTGGGACGTGGGTGTCGTTTTCTCAACATGCTGAGGAGCTTGTAGCTCATAACAGCGTTGTCAACTCAGTAACAGACCAGGAAGATGGTTATGCTCATGGTGTTATTTACCGCACAACAAGTCCAGCCATTAAGCAAACTGAGCCTGGACTCCCTGATCATCTCACCGAGAGACTGGTGTTGTCATACAGGATTTAATAAAAGAAAACAGATCGGGTTACTCGGGTCTAGGGTTTGATTTTATGGTACACCCATATGGCAAACGACTGTGAATAACAGGACCCATCTAACAATACATAGCATATACTCAGAACATTCGAGGTCAGAGTATGGAGTTGTTTATCTCTTACAAGAAACTGCATGATAGGGTCACGACTCAAACTATATCAAGGTGGCTCAAATAGGTCCTAAAAATGGCAGGAATAGACACTGATGTTTCAACTCTCATTCCACCAGGACTGCAGCAACATCCGCAGCAATATTGTACAGGTACCCACAGACCAAATCCTCAGAATGGCAGGAGGGTCATTTTAAAAAAGGGTTTTTCCACAGGTTGTATAATAAACCAGTTTATTTGGAGCCATCATTGTATTAAGAAAACATTTTAGGTTCAACATAATAATTTGCCCGATAGGTTACAGGGTTATGATTCTCAAATTTTAAAAAAGTGTTATTTTTTCGTTATACCACACAACTCTTTGTATAATTGTGTTTTAAAACTACTAATGATGCTCTCTCCCAATACCCAAGGCAGTTGTGAAGCATGGACTCGTTCCACGGCATGAGGTCACAGAGCTTTGAAATCTTCACGAAGTCACTCACGTGACTCCGAAGTAAAATAGTAAGATTAAACGAGAACTTACCAGTTTGAAGTTTGATCTGTATTTTATGAGGAGTTACGATGAGGGATTTCGTGCCCTCCGCTCCCACCCTCGTATGATCATATCAAAAACTGGTATCTCTTTGATAATCTTACTATGTTAGATCATTATAGGTTCCTGTGACCTCACACCGCTGCTTTGAAGTATGACACGCATGCGTGGAAGCGGGGTTCTTCACGAAATCCCTCATCGTAACTCCTCATAAAATACAGATCAAACTTCAAACTGGTAAGTTCTCGTTTAATCTTACTATTAAACTAAAAAAAAGCTGACTGCGTTTGGCCCATATCACTCTAAACCTGTCTTATCCATGTATCTGTCTAATTGTTTCTTAAGCATTGTGGTCAGCAGTAACAAAGAGACAATTTATTTTTGACATTTACATTTAGATTTGGCTCTAATCTAATTCAACAAACTCTGCGGAGCCTCCTAGTTAGTGTGACCTTACCTTGTAACATATTTACCAAGCTGTCAATGAGGAATAATTATTTAGTTAAGTCTTCTGAGAGATGGAATCTTTAATCTGTAACCACCACTGGCCTAACAACCTTTCGATAACTTTCCAGCTTTGCCACCACTTGCTGCCATTTGTTGGTCTCTATATCTCCAGATCCCAAACTTTAGTTTAGTTTAGAGATACAGCACGGAAACAGGCCCTTCGGCCCAGAGTCCAAACCGACCAGCGATCCCCGCACATTAACACTATCCAACACACACTAGGAACAATTTTTACATTTACAACAAGCCAATTAACTTACAAACCTGCAAGTCTTTGGAGTGTGGGAGGAAACCGAAGCTCCTGGAGAAAACCCACGTAGGTCACGGGGAGAACGTACAAACTCCGTACAGACATCACCCGTAAGGCAGCAACTCTACTGCTGCACGACCAGGCAACTTCGGGAAGTTCTTCCCTAAACCAGTACATGTTAACTAAGAGGGACTGTTTTTTGGAGCGCAGGAGGATGAGGGGTGATCTTATCGAGGTGCATAAAATCATGAGGGGGATAGATCAGGTGGATGCACTCTTGCCTAGAGTAGGGGAATTGAGGACCAGAGGACATAGGTTTAAGGTGAAGGGGGAAAGATTTGATAGAACCTGAGAGGTAACTTTTTCACGAGTAGGATGGTGGGAGTATGGAACGAGCTGCCAGAGAAGGTAGTTGACAGGTGCATGGACGGGGCAAGTTCAGAGGGAAATGGGCCAAGTGCAAGCAGGTGGGACTAGTGTAGATGGGACATGTTGGCCGGTGTGGGCAAGTTGGGCCAAAGGGCCTGTTTCCATGCTGTATGAATCTATGTCTCTAGGCTCAGAGGAGTTTTGTTGGAATCACTCCTGTAACGACCCATATCAATGTCCAATCCGATTATGCTGTTAAGTGTTTTGGGACTTTTTCCTCCATGAAGTAATGATTGTTATTGATGTGGGTACTTAATCTAAGCATGTTCCCTGGACTCTAATCAGTCTTTATTACTGCCGACCACAATGTTTCCAGACATATTTACATGGAGGGACATTAGAAGCTCTTAAAGTAGCCAAACTCAGTGATTTAGTTTAGCTTATTGTCAGCGCCTATAGACAGTGTACGCTGTTGGAACTGAAGAAGATCAATACTTCACTGCAATCAGCTCTCAGGAAAAAAGTGGGACCTTCTCTCTGTTTATCAACTGGTGAAAGTTAGAAGCAACAAGTTTGAGCCACAAACAGGGCAGCACGGTGGAGCAGCGGTAGAGTTGCTGCCTTACAGCGCTTGCAGCGCTGGAGATCCGGGTTCGATCCCGACTACGGATGCTGTCTGTACGAAGCTTGTACGTTCTCCCCGTGACCGCATGTGTTTTCTCTGAGATCTTCAGTTTCCTCCCAGACTCCAAGTACAGGTTTATAGATTAATTGGTTCGGGATTGTGTATAGACAAAAGGTTCAGGAGTAGGCCATTCGGCCCCTCGAGCCAGCACCGCCATTCAATGTGATCATGGCTGATCATCCCCAATCAGTACCCCATTCCTACCTTCTCCCCATATCCCCCGACTCCTCTATCTTTAAGAGATCTATCTAGCTCTCTCTTGAAAGTATCCAGAGAACCAGCCTCCGAGGCAGAGAATTCCACAGACTCACAACTCTCTGTGTGAAATACTTGGCATAAGTATCAATTGTCCCTAGTGTGTGTAGGCTTGTGCTAATCTGCGGGGATCGCTGGTCGGTGTGGACCTGGTGGGCCGAAGGGCCTGTTTCCTCGCTGTATCTCTAAACTAAACTAAACAGCCAATCTCAAAGCAAGGAAGAGGCCATTCATACCATCCTGCCCGTGCCGGCTAGTCTAATCCTCCTGTCCAGCCTCAGAAGGCCAAGGAAGTTCAGCATGTCCCAAACAACTCTGACCAGTTTCAGGAAGCGAAGCCATACACATACTTCAGTTTGCCTTGTCTTCGCCAAATTAGAGATGGTTAAAAACTTTAAATTCCTCTGAGTCAATGTCACCAACAACTTCTCCTGGACCACCCATATTGAAGCAGCGACCAAGGAAGCACACCAACGTCTCTACTTCCTTAGAAGGCTTAGGAAGTTCGGCATGTCCCCTACAACTCTCACCAACTTCCACAGATGCTCCGTACAAAGCATTTTATCGGGATGCATCGCCGCACGGTTTGGGAACAGCTCCATCCAAGCCCCACAGGAAATTGCAGGGAGTTGTGGACGAGCCCAGACCATCACACAAACCAACCTCCCTTCCATCAACTCCATCTACACCTCGCACTGCCTCGGCAAGGCCAGCAGTATAACCAAGGGCCAGTCTCACCCCGGTCACTCCCCCTTCTCCCGTCTCCTATTGGGCAAAGGGTACAGAATTGTGAAAACACACTCCACCAGATTCTGGGACAGTTTTTTCCCAGCTGTTATTAGGCAACTGAACCATCCTACCACAACTAGAGATCGGCCCTGAACTACCTACTACCTCATTGAAAACCTGAAACGCTTATTTTCTACCAACAGAAAGACTCAAATGGGAGTTGTTTCGTATCTTGTCATGTGTACAGTTTACTGCGTGTTAACCAGTCAAATACAATCAAGCCACCTACAGTGCACAGATAGAAGATAAGGGAATAACGTTTAGTGCAAGGTAAAGCCAGCAAAGTCCGATCGAGGATAGTCCAAGGGTCACCAATGGGGTAGATAGTAGTTCAGGACTGCTCTCTAGTTGTTGGTGGATGATTCAGTTGCCTGATAGCAACTGGGAAGAAACTGTCTCTGAATCTGGAGGTAGACAGGAATGCTGGAGAAACTCAGCGGGTGAGGCAGCATCTATGGAGGGAAGGAAATAGGCAACGTTTCTAGTTGAGACCCTTCTTCAGACACTGAATCTGGAGGTGTGCGTTTTCACACCGCTATACCTCCTCCAGCAAGGTAGGGCAGCAACTCTACCGCTGCTCCACCATGCCACCCAATAACCGATTACTTCACCTGATATCCACAGGGGCAAGCCCAAAATCTATCAGAGGATGTTGCCAGGACTCGAGGGCTTGAGCTCTAGGTTGGACAGGCTGAGACTCTATTCCTTGGAGCGCAGGAGGGTGACGGGTGATCTTATAGAGGTGTACAATATAATGAGGGAAAGAGATGGGGTTGATGCACATACTTTTTTACCCAGATTAGGGGAATCACGAACCAGAGGACATAGGTTTAATGTGAGGGGGGAAAGATTAATAGGAACCTGAGGGGCAACATTTAACACAGTGTCTGATGGGTATATGACATGATCTGCCGGAGGAGGTAGTTGAGGCATATAAAATATATTTGGACAGGTACATGGATAGGACAGGTTTAGAAGGATATGGGCCAAACACGGGCAGGTGGGACTGGCGTAGATGTGGCATCTTGGACAGCATGGGTAAGTTGGGCCGAAGGGCTTTGCAGATTGACCTTCTTACGATTCTAATCCCTTACACCTTTTTGTCTATGGCATTTAAAGAGCAACCCAAGTTATCCAATTCGTTTGCCCAGAAAATGTCCCACATTCAGAAAATATCCGTCAGAAAATGTGGAAAGCTACGGGCCAAGCGCAGGCAGGTGGGACTAGTGTAGCTGGGACATGTTGGTCGGGTGTGGGCAAGTTGGGTCGAAGGGCCTGTTTCTACGCTGTATCACTATAACTCCATGTATCTATGACTCAAGCAAGTTATGATGTAGTTATGATGTATATGACTCAAGCAAAAATGAAGTTATGATGACCTCCTCCATTGCCAAAGAGATGCCTCCTACAAACTGGAGGAATAGCTCATGACCACCAGAGGCGCCGGGGAGATGGCAGCCCTGCCGGCAGTCTGTTCGTTATTTTTTAGTTTGTTAAAAGTTTGTTTTAATGTTCTTCGGTTTGTTTTATGTGGGGGGGGTCGGATTAAACTTTTTTTCAAGTTCTTACCTTCCCGGAGATGTGATCAATTTTCGGATCACATTCTCCGGGCTCTGCGGCCTACCATCGCTGGAGCTGGGAGCCACCTCGGACTGTCGTGAGCCCCACCACCATGGGGCGCGGACTTAACATCGGAGCGGATACCTTGCCTGGGATCGTTCCCACCGCGAACTTACCATCAAGGGCTCGCAGTCTCAGGAGAGGCTAGTCTGGAGCTCCAACGTCGCAGAAGGTTCAACCAGCCACAACGCGAGGTTCAATTGCCCGGTGCGGGGGAGCTGACATCCCCACGATGCAGGAGGGCCCGAACGCCACCGTCAATTGAGGCTCGAGACTTGAACTTTATTTTGCCTTCCATCACAGTGAGCAATGTGCAGGAGTCACTGTGGTGGATGTTCATGCTGAAATGTGTTTTTGAGTGATTTGTTGCTTTTAATTGTATGACTGACCTGGCCAATTAAATTCCTCGTATGTTGCAAAACATACTTGGCGAATAAAGTGTGATTCTGATTCTGACTCTAATTCTGATATCCCACTTGGGTAGTTTACACTGGATTCTCCAATTTTAAATCACACCATTCCCACCCCCTCTCCCTTTTCCTGCACTTACCCCCCACTCCTGTGTGCACCCATTTCACCCCACCCATTCCCATTCCTCTTTCCCCCCCCCCCCCCCCCCATCCCCCCCACCAACAGTATATCCCTCCCTTTAGCACATTTCGCCCCACTTCTCTCTATATCCAACACCATGTTGTCTCTTTTTCAGAGAGTCATAGAGTGATACACTGTGGAAACAACTTGCCCACACCGGCCAACATGTCCCAGTTACACTAGTCACACTTGTCTGCGTTTGGTCCAACTGGCTGGCGTTTTTACGGACATTTTCAACCTCTCACTTCTGAGGTCTGAGGTTCACATCTGCTTTAAAAGGGCATCAATTATACCAGTGCCCAAGAAGAGTAAGGTGGCATGCCTCATCGACCAGTGGCACTAATGCCTGTGGCGATGAAGAGCTTTGAGAGTTTGATCATGGCGCAAATCAACTCCTATCTCGACAAAAACCTGGACCCACTGCAGTTCACTTACCGCCACAACAGACCAACGCTGGATGCGATCTCGCTGGCCCTCCACTCCGCTCTGGACCACATGGACAACAAAAACTCATATGTCAGGCTGTTATTCATTGATTACAGCACAGCATTTAACACAATCATCCCCTCCAAGCTGGTTACCAAACTCATAGAACTGGGTCTCTGCGCATCCCTCTGCAATTGGATCCTCGACTTCCTCATTCACAGACCACAGTCTGTTTGTATTGGTGGAAATGTGTCAGGCTCGATAACAATCAGCACGGGAGCACCTCAAGGCTGCGTGCTCAGCCCCTTGCTGTACTCACTCTAGACTCATGACTGCGTAGCCAGTCATAGTGCGAACTCCATCATCAAGTTCGCTGACGACAGCACTGTTGTGGGACGTATCACTGATGGGGATGAGTCAGAGTATAGAAGAGAGATCGAGCGGCTGTCCATATGGTGCCAGCACAATAACCTGGCCCTCAACACCAGCAAAACCAAGGAACTGATTGTGGACTCTGGAAGGAATAGGATGGGGACCCACAGTCCTTTTTATATCAACGGGTCGATGGTTGAAAGGGTCAAGAGCTTCAAATTCCTGGGCATGCACATCGATGAAGATCTTTCCTGGTCCGAGAACACTGTTGCAATTATTAAGAAAGCACGTCAGTGCCTCTACTTCCTGAGAAGATTACGGAGAGTCGGTATGTCAAGGAGGACTCTCTCTAACTTCTACAGGTGCACAGTCGAGAGCATGCTGACCGGTGGCATCGTGGCTTGGTTCAGCAACTTGAGCGCCCAGGAGCGGAAAGACTACAAAAAGTAGTAAAAACTGCTCAGTCCATCATTGGCTCTGACCTTCCTTCCATCGAGGGGATTTATCGCAGTCGCTGCCTCAAAAAGGCTGGCAGTATCATCAAGGACCCACACCATCCTGGCCACACACTCATCTCCCTGCTACCTTCAGGTAGAAGGTACAGGAGCCTGAAGACTGCAACGACCAGGTTCAGGAATAGCTATTTCCCCACAGCCATCAGGCTATTAAACTTGCCTCGGACAATACTCTGAATATTAATAGCCCATTATCTGTTTATTTGCACTTTATCAGTTTATTCCTTCATGTGTCTATATGTTTATATAATGGTATATGGACACACTGATCTGTTCTGTATTCATGCCTACTATGTTCTGTTGTGCTGAAGCAAAGCAAGAATTTCATTGTCCTATCAGGGACACATGACAATAAACTCTCTTGAACTCTTGGTCCATATCCCTCCAAACCTGTCCTATCCATGTCCCGTCTAACTGGGGTCAAGGAAAGAGCGTTCATGTCACAGCCCTGTTTTCACCAATATTTCCACCACCACATACAAAAAGTGGCAAGACAGCCAATTGGCTGAACAATTTCTAATCTTGCGTGTAGACTCGATAAGAAGACCCGTCTAACTGTTTCTTAAACGTTGGGATAGTCCCTGCCACAATTACTTTATCCGTCAGCACATTCCATACACCTACCACGCTTTGTGTGAAAATCTTACCCCTCAGATTCCTAGTAAATCTTTCCCCTTCACCTTAAACCTCTGTCCTCTGGTCCTCGATTCACCTATTCTGGGCAAGAGACTGTGCATCTACCCGATCTATTCCTCTCATGATTTTATACACCTCTATAAGATCACCCCTCAGCCCAGCCTACTCAACCTCTCCCTATAGCTCTGACCCTCTAGTCATGGCAACATCCTCGTAAAGGATTTTGTTATCTTTAGATATGCGTTGCAGAAACAGGCCCTTCGGCCCACTGGGTCTGCCCCGACCAGTGGCGATCTCCTCATATTAACACTGCCCTACACACACTGAAGATAATTTTTACATTTATACCAAGGCAATTTACCTTCAGACCTGGATGTCTTTGGAGCGTGGGAGGAAACCAAAGATCTGGGAGAAAACCCATGCGGGTGACGGGGGGGGGGAACGTACAAGCCCCCGTAGTCAGGATCGAACCCGGGTCTCTGGCGCTGCAAGGCAGCAACTCTACCGCTGCGCCCTAACTTGGAGACGAACCTTACCTTCTGGCACTGGGGTGATCTCGACCACCTTCAAGTAGTGGCTGGGCAGTGGGGTGCAGCAGGAGCCCTGACCCAAGTTCTGTGACGTCGGCAGCAGGAACATAATCTCATATTTGTGGCTAATCTTCAAGAACCCCACCTGGAACAAATAAGGCAAGAGATTTAGTTTGGTTCTTAGCTCAGAGTTTAGAAGAATGAGGTGGGGACCTCATTGAAACACAGAATAGTGAAAGGCTTGGATAGAGTGGATGTGGAGAGGATGTTTCTACTAGTGGGAGAGTCTAGGACGAGAAGTCATAGCCTCAGAATTAAAGGAGGTTCTTTTAGGAAGGAGATGAGGAGAAATGTCTTTAGTCAGAGGGTGGTGAATCTGTGGAATTCAGGGAATTCAGCCACAGAGGCTGTAGAGGCCAAGTCAGTGTTATTTTGAAGGCAGAGATTGATAGATTCTGGATTAGTACAGGTGTTCGGGGTTATGGGGAGAAAGCAGAATGGGGTTAGGAGGGAGAGATAGAACAGCCACGAATGAATGACGGAGTAGACTTGATGGGCTGAATGGCCTAATTCTACTCCTATTCCTTATGACCTTATTATACAACACGTAAACCATCAATCTCAGTCTGAAGAAGGGTCTCGACCCGAAACATCACCCATTCCTTTTATCCAGAGAAGCTGCCTGACACACAGAGTTACTCCAGCTTTTTGTGTCTACCTTCGGCAGAAACAGGCCCTACGGCCGACCAGCAATCCCTGTTACACTAGCACTATCCTACACACAATAAGGACAGTTTACAATCTTTATTCAAGCCTTCCTAAGAGGGGTCTGGAGGAAGCCCAATCAGAAACGTCACCCAGTGATTTTCTCCAGAGATGCAACCTGACCCACTGAGTTTCTCCAGCACATTGTGTCTACACCCATTCGCAATAGTTCTATGTTATCCTACTTTCTCATCCACTCCCTACAAAATAAGGGGCAATGTACAGAGGCTAATTGACTTACAAATCCAGATGTTTTTAGGGTGTGGGAGGAAGCCGGAGCACCCGGAGGAAACCCACGCAGTCGCAGGGAGAAAGCACGCACTCCACACAGACATCGGCCGAGATCAGGATCGAACCCGGGTCTCTGGCGTGGTGAGGCAGCAGTTATACCAGCTGTGCCACTGTGCCGCCCCGCACCCCATCCCCCCAATGGTTATTTTGTATGAATCTGAATGGCAGAGCAAGGTTGAACAAGCTGCATAATGTGCAGGAAGGAACTGCAGATGTTGGTTTACAATGAAAATAGACACACAGATATTGAAGATGGTTATGAAACATTGCAGCAGGATCTTGATCGGTTGGCCAGGTGGGCTGAGGAATGGATGATGGGATTTAATACAGATTTAATAGGAATCTGAGGGGTGACTGTTTCACACAAAGGGTGGTGGGTGTATGGAACAAGCTGTCAGAGGAGGTAGTAGAGGCAGGGATTATCCCAACATTTAATAAACAGTTAGACAGGTACATGGATAGGACAGGTTTGGAAGGATATGGACCAAATGCAGGCAGGAGGGACCAGTGTTGCTGTGACATGTTGGCCAGTGTGGGCAAGATGGGCTGAAGGGGCTGTTTCCACACTGTTTCCATCACTCTGACTAAAATGCTGGAGTAACGCAGAGGGACAGGCAGCATCTCTGGAGAGAAGAAATGCGTGACGTTTTGAGGCTGAAGAAGGGTCTCAACCCGAAAGATCACCCATTCCTTCTCTGCAGAGTTGCTACCTGTCCCGCTGAGTTACTGCAGCATTTAGTGTCTATCAACCTGTATTCACACTGGGTGAAACGTGGCAACACATCCCATTGTTCAATGTTTACTGTGTAACATTCTAGTCCTTGGCTGCATCAACTAATCAGCATCAATCAAAGACAAACTGTGAGTACTCCAGAACTCTGAACCAAGAACGTCTGAAGAGAACAGATGATGGTTATTCCACACACATGCAGCCCACAAAACAACATCACCCTGGCAAAGGTCGCAAGATAAGGTCACAAAATGGCTCCCAAACAAGTTGCATTTTAGAACCATAGAGAGTCATAGAGAATGGAAACAGGCCCTTCGGCCCAACTTTCCCACATTGGCCAGCAAGACCCTTCGACACTTGTCCCATTGTCTGCATTTGGTCCATATCCCTCAAAACCTGCCCTACGCTACCCGTCTAAATGTTTCTTAAACGTTGCGATAGTCTCAACCTCAACTACCTCTTCCAGCTGCTGTTGTACTGATGGGAGAGGGGAGAAGAGGGAGTGAGCTGGGTGAGGCTGGACCTCATTAAATATAATCTTTACTTCCCTCGTTGTCACCTTCCTCTAGCTAACAATGATCTATTCTACATTTTCCTTGAAACTTCGTTCCCGTTGATCTCTCGTTTTCACACCTTACGCTTTCTTATCTGTCTGGCTCCCTCTCCCCTGACTATCACTCCGAAGAAGGGTCACCCTTTCCTTCTCTCCAGAGATGCTGCCTGTCCCGCTGAGTTACTACAGCATTTTCTGTCTCTCTCAGGAGTTCCATCAAACATTTCGGGTCAAGACACTTCTTCAGACTGAAAGTCAGTGGAGAGGGAGTCCAGAGATATGGGAGGGTAAGGTGTGAAAACGTCAGATCAAAGCAGATGGTGATAAGGAAATGTAGAATGGTTTATTGTTAGCTGAGGGAACAGTGACCAGGAAATTTAACCAGGAGGACAGTAGAACTGAGGAAAGGTCTCGGAATGATCTTAACCCAAAACATCTCCCATCCTTTCTCTCCAGAGATGTTGCCTGTCCTGCTGAGTTACTCCAGCTTTTTGTGTCTATAGAATCATAGAGTGATACAGCGTGGAAACAGGCCCTTCGGCCCAACTTGCCCAAACCGGCCAACATGTCCCAGCTGCACTAGTTCCACTTGCCTCCGCTTGGGCCATATCCCTCCAAACCTGTCCTATCCATGTACCTATCTAACTGTTTCTTAAACGTTGCGATAGTCCCCACCTCAACTACCTCAACTGGCAGTTTGTTCCATACACCCACACATACATCCATGTGAAATAGTTACCCCTCAGATTTCTCTTAAATATTTTCCCCTTCACCTTAAATCAATAGTCAATAGTCTATTTATTTGTCATAAACCTATGTTCTCTGGTCCTTGATCCCCTTTCTCTGGGCAAGAGACTCCGTGCATCTACCCGATCTATTCCTCTCATGATTTCATACACCTCCATAAGATCGTCCCTCATCCTCCTGAGCTCCAAGGAATAGAGATCAACCTACTCAACCTCTCCCTATAGCTCACACCCTCTCGTCCTGTCAACATCCTCGCAAATCTTCTCTGAACCCTTTCAAGCTCGACAATATATTTTGTATAACATGGTGCCCAGAACTGAACACAATATTCTAAATGCGGCCTCACCAATGTCTTATACAACTGCAACATGATCTCCCAAATTCTATACTCTAATATAAGACTTTTTGACCACCTTATCTACCTGCGACTCGACCTTCAAGGAACCATGCACCTGTACTCCTAGATCCCTCTGCTCTACAACACTACCCAGGGGCCTACCATTCACTGTGTAGGTCCTGCCCTTGTTTGACGTCCCAAAGCCTTACACTTCTCTGTATTAAATTCCATCAACAATGCCTCAGCGCACCTGCCAATCGATCCAGATCCTGCTGCAATCGTTCACAACTATCTTCACTACTTTAAAAACCACTCACTTTTGTATCAGCAGCAAACTTGCTAATCTTTTCCTCATCTGAATCATTGATGTAGATGACAAACAGTAATGCCCCTGTCCCACTTAGGAAACCTGAACGGAAACCTCTGGAGATTTTGCGCCCCACCCAAGGTTTCCGTGCGGTTCCCGGAGGTTGCAGGTGGTTGCTGGAGGTTGCAGGTAGTGGAAGCAGGTAGGGAGACTGACAAAAAACCTTGGGTGGGGGCGCAATGTCTCCAGGGGTTTCCATTCAGGTTTCCTAAGTGGGGCAGGGGCATAACAGGCCCAGAACCAATCTATCATCAGACCTTTGAACTAGTTGGAGAAGTAGGATGGGGGAGGGATGGAGAGAGAAGGAAAGCAAGGGTAACAAAGTTAGAGAAGTCAATGTTCATACCACTGGGGTGTAAGCTGCTCAAGTGAAATATGAGGTGCTGTTCCTCCAATTGGCACTGGGCCTCACTCTGACAGTGGAGGAGGCCCAGGACAGAAAGGTCAGTGTGGGAATGGGATGGGGAGTTAAAGTGTTGAGCGACTGGGAGATCACATAGGCTGAGACGGACTGAGCAGTGTAAACCCGCATCTGCAGTTCGTTCCTACACACCGGGAGTTCCAGCATCCATTATTGATGACACATCTGGCCGTTAGAATCCACGCCCTCACATAACATGGAGCTTATTGATTCAAAGTGTTGTTAATCACCCCTTGAAGACACTCTCCCTCCAAAACTTCCTTCCACTCCTCCCCTCAGTCTCCCCCACCCACCAAAATTCCATCACTCCCTCCACCCCTGTCCCCATATCCCAATCTCTCGAACAACAGCACTGAGGCTTGATGTGTAGGAAGGAACTGCAGATGCTGGTTTAAACCAAAGATAGACACAAAATGCTGGAGTAACTCAGCGGGACAGGCAGCATCTCTGGAGAGAAGGAATCTCTGGAGAGGAGGACTGAAGATTGATGAGTGCTATACCAGGCTGCACACACGGGCACTGGCCCACGTTGAGCGGCATTAGTTTAGTTTAGTTTAGTTTAGAGACACAGCACAGAAACAGGCCCTGCGGCCCACCGAGTCCATGCCAACCAGTGATCCCCACATACTAGGCCTGGATGTTGACAGGATGTTTCCACTAATGGGAGAATCTAGGTTTATAGATCTTAGCCTTAGAATTAAAGGACGTTCTTTTAGGCAGGAGATGAGGAGACATTTCCTGAGTCAGTGGGTGGTGAATCTGTGGAATTCTTTGTCATAGAAGGCTGGGGAGGCCAAGTCCATGGATATTTTTAAGGCAGAGATAGCTAGATTCTTGATTAGTGCGGGTGTCAGAGGTTATGGGGAGAAGGCAGGAGAATGGGGTTGGGAGGGAGAGAGAGATCAGCCATGATTGAATGGTGGAGTAGACCGGATGGGCCGAATGGCCTAGTTCTGCTCCTATCACTTATGATCTTTAGCCATCTGCTGATCGAAAGCTACCTCTCGCCAGAATCCACCTATCACTTGTGTAGGAAGGAACTGCAGATGCTGGTTTACACCAAAGAAAGACACAGAACGCTGGAGTAACTCAGGAGAAGCAGTCTGAAGAAGGGTCTTTACCCGAAACATCAGCCTTTCCTTCTCTCCAGAGATGTTGCCTGACCCCTTGAGTTACTCCAACATTTTGTGTCCACCTATCCCTTGCCAGGCCTTTACTCTGGTTTCCAACCATCACCTAGCTATTATCAGTCTGAGGAAGGGTCCCGACATAAAACAATGCCTATCCATTCCCTCCACAGATGCTGCCTGACCTGCTGAGTTCTTCCAGCGTTTTGTTCAAGATTCCAGCATCTGCAGTTCCTTCCATTTCCTCCAGCACAGGGCAGTACGGCAGCGCAGCGGGTAGAGCTGCTGCCTTGCAGTGCCAGAGACCCAGGTTCGATCCCGACTACAGGTGCTGTCTGTACCGAGTTTATATGACCTGCGTGGGTTTACTCTGGGAAGCTCCCGTTTCCTCCCACACTCCAAAGACGTACAGGTTGTATGACCCCTTGTCATGTAAATTTTCCCTAGTGTGTGTAGGATAGCATTAGTGTGTGGGTGATCGTCATGGAGTTAAGAATAAGGGACAAGTCATTTAGAACTTAAGAATAAGGAGTAAGCCATTTAGAACGGTGATGAGAAAACACTGTTTCACACAGAGAGTTGTGAGTCTGGGGAATTCTCTGTCTCAGAGGGCGGTGGAGGCAGGTTCTCTGGATACTTTCAAGAGAGAGCTAGATAGGGCTCTGAAAGATAGCGGAGTCAGGGGATATGGGGAGAAGGCAAGAATGGGGTACTGATTGGGGATGATCAGCCATGATCACATTGAATGGTGGTGCTGGCTCGAAGGGCCGAATGGCCTACTCCTGCACCTATTGTCTATTGACTCGGTGGGCAGAAGGGCTTGTTTCCATGCTGTATCTCTAAGCTAAACTAAACTTTGTGCTTTGCTCTCTTCAAACTCGATTGAAAATCTATAACCAGCGTTGCTGCCACCACCAACTCGATTCAGATTTGCTGTAACGTAAAATCCAGCAAGGTGGCGTAGCGGTAGAGTTGCTGCCTTACAGCGCCAGAGACCCGGGTTCAATCCCGATTATGGCCGCTTGTCTGTACGGAGTTTGAATGTTCTCCATGTGACTTTTGTTGGTTTTCTCCGAGTGCTCCAGTTTCCTCCCACATCCCAAAGACGTGCAGGTTTGTAGGTTAATTGGCTTTGATAAAGTTGTAAATTGATCCGGTAGGCGGCGCGACTCTGGTCAGCAGCGGCCTCTGCAGCCTGTCCGCGTTTTTATTATTTTTTGTCTGTGTTTTTATGTAGTTTTTGTTATTTTATGTTGGGGTGTGTGTGTGGGGGAGTGGGGGTGGGGTGGGAGAAACTTTTGAA